>NC_082659.1:37714336-37874336 GCF_028023285.1 Balaenoptera ricei
CCTACCATGCTGTGTCGCTAACGGGACACTCAGCGTGAGCAGTTGTCTCGAGGTAAGGCCCTGAATTGCCATGCAGAAGCGGAGGCGTGCAGCATTTTCCATGAGGCCGTAGCCGCTGCTCTGCATTGTTTTAACCTCAGTACGCTCTGCAGGACATCTACGAACCCCGCGTGGGCACCCTATTCCCTGCAAGAACACTGAGTACCCTCAGGGCCCCATGGGCCTGCTAAGCCACATCCAGGCCCGTAGCCCTTTGGAACCACTCTGTGTATGCCGAGTGTAGGGCAACAGTCTGCATTCTTTCTTGGGACAGCTTGAATACCTCAACACTCCCATAGGACGTCAAACACCTTTCTAGCAGGTCCAACATACCATGCAAGTGTGACTCATGGCCCTAGTCTGAGCTGCACTGAGAATAACCCTCGGCTTCGCATTCGATCTGGGACCCCCTGCCTGAAGTCACCCTGCCTCCAGGAGAATGTCAGCTTGCGTTCCGACTGCAACTAAAGCCCAGTTCCTCGTGTAACACTGCAGGCTTTTGAAGAGCCACGGGCCCGGAGGCTTAGCTGGGGCGTTCCTTGGTTGAGGCAGTTTGCTGTTTGCAGAACACCCTGCTTCGACGAGTTGATTCAAGGAAGGAACCACTGGGTAACCTGTGTCTCTTTGGACTTGTTAGCACAGGGATGCATGCTGCGTGTGCCCTTGGAAATGGGGGTCTGATGGAACTAGACTTGCTTTCCCATTTGGAAAGCTCCATTCATGCTGCCTTGAAGCTACTTGAAATTGACTGCTGTTGACAGGCCACTAGCCACTGTAGGCATGGCTCTGGGAAGAAAATGAGTTTTCTCCAGGTTAGCCGGGTGCTTCGATGGCCGGGGTGGAGCTCATCCTGCCACGCTCTAGAGCTAAAGGGAAAGTCAACGTGAGTACTGGCCTCGAGGTAAGTCCCTGAGTAGCCGCGCAGAAAGGGAGGCATGCAGCTCTTTCCATGAGGTCTTAGTCGCTGTTCTGCTTTATTATTATTATTTTTTTTATTTTTTATTGTTTTTTTAAGACTTATTGATTGATTGATTGATTGCTATGTTGGGTCTTCGTTTCTGTGCTAGGGCTCTCTCCAATTGCGGTAAGTAGGGGCCACTCTTCATCGCGCTGCATAGGCCTCTCATTATCGCGGCCTCTCTTGTTGCGGACCACAGGCTCCAGCGGCGCAGGCTCAGTAGTTGTGGCTCACAGGCCCAGTTGCTCCACGGCCTGTGGGATCCTCCCAGACCAGGGCTCGAACCCGTGTACCCTGCGTTGGCAGACAGATTCTCAACCACTGCGCCACCAGGGAAGCCCCTGTTCTGCTTTATTTTAAAGGAAGTACCCTTTTCAGGACTCCTAGGCCCCTTGGGTGTGCATCATTTTCCCTCCAAGATCAGTGAGTACCTCCAGACCCCTGTGGGCCTGCTGAGCAACATCGAGGCCCAAAGGTCGGGCCTTCGGAGGCCCTCTGTGTATGCCGAGTGATGGGCAACACACTGCTCGTTCCTTAAGGAGAGCTACATTTCCAGAGCACTGGAACAGCCTCAGGACCACATTTCTAACCAGTGCGACGTGCCATGGAACTGTTCGTCATGGCCCCCGTCTGAGCTGCCCTGAGAAAACACTCTGCTTAGGATTCTTTGAGAACCTCGTACCTGAAGTCTCTCTGCTCGAGGAGAAAGTCAGCATCCTACCATGCTGTGTCGCTAACGGGACACTCAGCGTGAGCAGTTGTCTCGAGGTAAGGCCCTGAATTGCCATGCAGAAGCGGAGGCGTGCAGCATTTTCCATGAGGCCGTAGCCGCTGCTCTGCATTGTTTTAACCTCAGTACGCTCTGCAGGACATCTACGAACCCCGCGTGGGCACCCTATTCCCTGCAAGAACACTGAGTACCCTCAGGGCCCCATGGGCCTGCTAAGCCACATCCAGGCCCGTAGCCCTTTGGAACCACTCTGTGTATGCCGAGTGTAGGGCAACAGTCTGCATTCTTTCTTGGGACAGCTTGAATACCTCAACACTCCCATAGGACGTCAAACACCTTTCTAGCAGGTCCAACATACCGTGCAAGTGTGACTCATGGCCCTAGTCTGAGCTGCACTGAGAATAACCCTCGGCTTCGCATTCGATCTGGGACCCCCTGCCTGAAGTCACCCTGCCTCCAGGAGAATGTCAGCTTGCGTTCCGACTGCAACTAAAGCCCAGTTCCTCGTGTAACACTGCAGGCTTTTGAAGAGCCACGGGCCCGGAGGCTTAGCTGGGGCGTTCCTTGGTTGAGGCAGTTTGCTGTTTGCAGAACACCCTGCTTCGACGAGTTGATTCAAGGAAGGAACCACTGGGTAACCTGTGTCTCTTTGGACTTGTTAGAAAGCACAGGGATGCATGCTGCGTGTGCCCTTGGAAATGGGGGTCTGAAGGAACTAGCCTTCCTTTCCCATTTGGAAAGCTCCATTCATGCTGCCTTGAAACTACTTGAAATTGACTGCTGTTGACAGGCCACTAGCCACTGTAGGCATGGCTCTGGGAAGAAAATGAGTTTTCTCCAGGTTAGCCGGGTGCTTCGATGGCCGGGGTGGAGCTCATCCTGCCACGCTCTAGAGCTAAAGGGAAAGTCAACGTGAGTACTGGCCTCGAGGTAAGTCCCTGAGTAGCCGCGCAGAAAGGGAGGCATGCAGCTCTTTCCATGAGGTCTTAGTCGCTGTTCTGCTTTATTATTATTATTTTTTTTTATTTTTTATTGTTTTTTTAAGACTTATTGATTGATTGATTGATTGCTATGTTGGGTCTTCGTTTCTGTGCTAGGGCTCTCTCCAATTGCGGTAAGTAGGGGCCACTCTTCATCGCGCTGCATAGGCCTCTCATTATCGCGGCCTCTCTTGTTGCGGAGCACAGGCTCCAGCGGCGCAGGCTGAGTAGTTGTGGCTCACGGGCCCAGTTGCTCCACGGCCTGTGGGATCCTCCCAGACCAGGGCTCGAACCCGTGTACCCTGCGTTGGCAGACAGATTCTCAACCACTGCGCCACCAGGGAAGCCCCTGTTCTGCTTTATTTTAAAGGAAGTACCGTTTTCAGGACTCCTAGGCCCCTTGGGTGTGCATCATTTTCCCTCCAAGATCAGTGAGTACCTCCAGACCCCTGTGGGCCTGCTGAGCAACATCGAGGCCCAAAGGTCGGGCCTTCGGAGGCCCTCTGTGTATGCCGAGTGATGGGCAACACACTGCTCGTTCCTTAAGGAGAGCTACATTTCCAGAGCACTGGAACAGCCTCAGGACCACATTTCTAACCAGTGCGACGTGCCATGGAACTGTTCGTCATGGCCCCCGTCTGAGCTGCCATGAGAAAACACTCTGCTTAGGATTCTTCGAGAACCTCGTACCTGAAGTCTCTCTGCTCGAGGAGAAAGTCAGCATCCTACCATGCTGTGTCGCTAACGGGACACTCAGCGTGAACAGTTGTCTCGAGGTAAGGCCCTGAATTGCCATGCAGAAGCGGAGGCGTGCAGCATTTTCCAGGAGGCCGTAGCCGCTGCTCTGCATTGTTTTAACCTCAGTACGCTCTGCAGGACATCTACGAACCCCGCGTGGGCACCCTATTCCCTGCAAGAACACTGAGTACCCTCAGGCCCCCATGGGCCTGCTAAGCCACATCCAGGCCCGTAGCCCTTTGGAACCACTCTGTGTATGCCGAGTGTAGGGCAACAGTCTGCATTCTTTCTTGGGACAGCTTGAATACCTCAACACTCCCATAGGACGTCAAACACCTTTCTAGCAGGTCCAACATACCGTGCAAGTGTGACTCATGGCCCTAGTCTGAGCTGCACTGAGAATAACCCTCGGCTTCGCATTCGATCTGGGACCCCCTGCCTGAAGTCACCCTGCCTCCAGGAGAATGTCAGCTTGCGTTCCGACTGCAACTAAAGCCCAGTTCCTCGTGTAACACTGCAGGCTTTTGAAGAGCCACGGGCCCGGAGGCTTAGCTGGGGCGATCCTTGGTTGAGGCAGTTTGCTGTTTGCAGAACACCCTGCTTCGACGAGTTGATTCAAGGAAGGAACCACTGGGTAACCTGTGTCTCTTTGGAGTTGTTAGAAAGCACAGGGATGTATGCTGTGTGTGCCCGTGGAAATGGGGGCCTGATGGAACTAGCCTTGCTTTCCCATTTGGAAAGCTCCATTCATGCTGCCTTGAAGCTACTTGAAATTGACTGCTGTTGACAGGCCACTAGCCACTGTAGGCATGGCTCTGGGAAGAAAATGAGTTTTCTCCAGGTTAGCCGGGTGCTTCGATGGCCGGGGTGGAGCTCATCCTGCCACGCTCTAGAGCTAAAGGGAAAGTCAACGTGAGTACTGGCCTCGAGGTAAGTCCCTGAGTAGCCGCGCAGAAAGGGAGGCATGCAGCTCTTTCCATGAGGTCTTAGTCGCTGTTCTGCTTTATTATTATTATTTTTTTTATTTTTTATTGTTTTTTT
This sequence comes from Balaenoptera ricei, assembly GCF_028023285.1. Classification (NCBI taxonomy): domain Eukaryota; kingdom Metazoa; phylum Chordata; class Mammalia; order Artiodactyla; family Balaenopteridae; genus Balaenoptera; species Balaenoptera ricei. The sequence continues at coordinate 37,718,823 of NC_082659.1, forward strand.
AAGACTTATTGATTGATTGATTGATTGCTATGTTGGGTCTTCGTTTCTGTGCTAGGGCTCTCTCCAATTGTGGTAAGTAGGGGCCACTCTTCATCGCACTGCATAGGCCTCTCATTATCGCGGCCTCTCTTGTTGCGGACCACAGGCTCCAGCGGCGGAGGCTCAGTAGTTGTGGCTCACGGGCCCAGTTGCTCCACGGCCTGTGGGATCCTCCCAGACCAGGGCTCGAACCCGTGTACCCTGCGTTGGCAGACAGATTCTCAACCACTGCGCCACCAGGGAAGCCCCTGTTCTGCTTTATTTTAAAGGAAGTACCCTTTTCAGGACTCCTAGCCCCCTTGGGTGTGCATCATTTTCCCTCCAAGATCAGTGAGTACCTCCAGACCCCTGTGGGCCTGCTGAGCAACATCGAGGCCCAAAGGTCGGGCCTTCGGAGGCCCTCTGTGTATGCCGAGTGATGGGCAACACACTGCTCGTTCCTTAAGGAGAGCTACATTTCCAGAGCACTGGAACAGCCTCAGGACCACATTTCTAACCAGTGCGACGTGCCATGGAACTGTTCGTCATGGCCCCCGTCTGAGCTGCCATGAGAAAACACTCTGCTTAGGATTCTTCGAGAACCTCGTACCTGAAGTCTCTCTGCTCGAGGAGAAAGTCAGCATCCTACCATGCTGTGTCGCTAACGGGACACTCAGCGTGAGCAGTTGTCTCGAGGTAAGGCCCTGAATTGCCATGCAGAAGCGGAGGCGTGCAGCATTTTCCAGGAGGCCGTAGCCGCTGCTCTGCATTGTTTTAACCTCAGTACGCTCTGCAGGACATCTACGAACCCCGCGTGGGCACCCTATTCCCTGCAAGAACACTGAGTACCCTCAGGCCCCCATGGGCCTGCTAAGCCACATCCAGGCCCGTAGCCCTTTGGAACCACTCTGTGTATGCCGAGTGTAGGGCAACAGTCTGCATTCTTTCTTGGGACAGCTTGAATACCTCAACACTCCCATAGGACGTCAAACACCTTTCTAGCAGGTCCAACATACCGTGCAAGTGTGACTCATGGCCCTAGTCTGAGCTGCACTGAGAATAACCCTCGGCTTCGCATTCGATCTGGGACCCCCTGCCTGAAGTCACCCTGCCTCCAGGAGAATGTCAGCTTGCGTTCCGACTGCAACTAAAGCCCAGTTCCTCGTGTAACACTGCAGGCTTTTGAAGAGCCACGGGCCCGGAGGCTTAGCTGGGGCGTTCCTTGGTTGAGGCAGTTTGCTGTTTGCAGAACACCCTGCTTCGACGAGTTGATTCAAGGAAGGAACCACTGGGTAACCTGTGTCTCTTTGGACTTGTTAGCACAGGGATGCATGCTGCGTGTGCCCTTGGAAATGGGGGTCTGATGGAACTAGACTTGCTTTCCCATTTGGAAAGCTCCATTCATGCTGCCTTGAAGCTACTTGAAATTGACTGCTGTTGACAGGCCACTAGCCACTGTAGGCATGGCTCTGGGAAGAAAATGAGTTTTCTCCAGGTTAGCCAGGTGCTTCGATGGCCGGGGTGGAGCTCATCCTGCCACGCTCTAGAGCTAAAGGGAAAGTCAACGTGAGTACTGGCCTCGAGGTAAGTCCCTGAGTAGCCGCGCAGAAAGGGAGGCATGCAGCTCTTTCCATGAGGTCTTAGTCGCTGTTCTGCTTTATTATTATTATTTTTTTTTATTTTTTATTGTTTTTTTAAGACTTATTGATTGATTGATTGATTGCTATGTTGGGTCTTCGTTTCTATGCTAGGGCTCTCTCCAATTGCGGTAAGTAGGGGCCACTCTTCATCGCGCTGCATAGGCCTCTCATTATCGCGGCCTCTCTTGTTGCGGACCACAGGCTCCAGCGGCGCAGGCTCAGTAGTTGTGGCTCACAGGCCCAGTTGCTCCACGGCCTGTGGGATCCTCCCAGACCAGGGCTCGAACCCGTGTACCCTGCGTTGGCAGACAGATTCTCAACCACTGCGCCACCAGGGAAGCCCCTGTTCTGCTTTATTTTAAAGGAAGTACCCTTTTCAGGACTCCTAGGCCCCTTGGGTGTGCATCATTTTCCCTCCAAGATCAGTGAGTACCTCCAGACCCCTGTGGGCCTGCTGAGCAACATCGAGGCCCAAAGGTCGGGCCTTCAGAGGCCCTCTGTGTATGCCAAGTGATGGGCAACACACTGCTCGTTCCTTAAGGAGAGCTACATTTCCAGAGCACTGGAACAGCCTCAGGACCACATTTCTAACCAGTGCGACGTGCCATGGAACTGTTCGTCATGGCCCCCGTCTGAGCTGCCATGAGAAAACACTCTGCTTAGGATTCTTCGAGAACCTCGTACCTGAAGTCTCTCTGCTCGAGGAGAAAGTCAGCATCCTACCATGCTGTGTCGCTAACGGGACACTCAGCGTGAGCAGTTGTCTCGAGGTAAGGCCCTGAATTGCCATGCAGAAGCGGAGGCGTACAGCATTTTCCATGAGGCCGTAGCCGCTGCTCTGCATTGTTTTAACCTCAGTACGCTCTGCAGGACATCTACGAACCCCGCGTGGGCACCCTATTCCCTGCAAGAACACTGAGTACCCTCAGGGCCCCATGGGCCTGCTAAGCCACATCCAGGCCCGTAGCCCTTTGGAACCACTCTGTGTATGCCGAGTGTAGGGCAACAGTCTGCATTCTTTCTTGGGACAGCTTGAATACCTCAACACTCCCATAGGACGTCAAACACCTTTCTAGCAGGTCCAACATACCATGCAAGTGTGACTCATGGCCCTAGTCTGAGCTGCACTGAGAATAACCCTCGGCTTCGCATTCGATCTGGGACCCCCTGCCTGAAGTCACCCTGCCTCCAGGAGAATGTCAGCTTGCGTTCCGACTGCAACTAAAGCCCAGTTCCTCGTGTAACACTGCAGGCTTTTGAAGAGCCACGGGCCCGGAGGCTTAGCTGGGGCGTTCCTTGGTTGAGGCAGTTTGCTGTTTGCAGAACACCCTGCTTCGACGAGTTGATTCAAGGAAGGAACCACTGGGTAACCTGTGTCTCTTTGGACTTGTTAGCACAGGGATGCATGCTGCGTGTGCCCTTGGAAATGGGGGTCTGATGGAACTAGACTTGCTTTCCCATTTGGAAAGCTCCATTCATGCTGCCTTGAAGCTACTTGAAATTGACTGCTGTTGACAGGCCACTAGCCACTGTAGGCATGGCTCTGGGAAGAAAATGAGTTTTCTCCAGGTTAGCCGGGTGCTTCGATGGCCGGGGTGGAGCTCATCCTGCCACGCTCTAGAGCTAAAGGGAAAGTCAACGTGAGTACTGGCCTCGAGGTAAGTCCCTGAGTAGCCGCGCAGAAAGGGAGGCATGCAGCTCTTTCCATGAGGTCTTAGTCGCTGTTCTGCTTTATTATTATTATTTTTTTTATTTTTTATTGTTTTTTTAAGACTTATTGATTGATTGATTGATTGCTATGTTGGGTCTTCGTTTCTGTGCTAGGGCTCTCTCCAATTGCGGTAAGTAGGGGCCACTCTTCATCACGCTGCATAGGCCTCTCATTATCGCGGCCTCTCTTGTTGCGGACCACAGGCTCCAGCGGCGCAGGCTCAGTAGTTGTGGCTCACAGGCCCAGTTGCTCCACGGCCTGTGGGATCCTCCCAGACCAGGGCTCGAACCCGTGTACCCTGCGTTGGCAGACAGATTCTCAACCACTGCGCCACCAGGGAAGCCCCTGTTCTGCTTTATTTTAAAGGAAGTACCCTTTTCAGGACTCCTAGGCCCCTTGGGTGTGCATCATTTTCCCTCCAAGATCAGTGAGTACCTCCAGACCCCTGTGGGCCTGCTGAGCAACATCGAGGCCCAAAGGTCGGGCCTTCGGAGGCCCTCTGTGTGTGCCGAGTGATGGGCAACACACTGCTCGTTCCTTAAGGAGAGCTACATTTCCAGAGCACTGGAACAGCCTCAGGACCACATTTCTAACCAGTGCGACGTGCCATGGAACTGTTCGTCATGGCCCCCGTCTGAGCTGCCATGAGAAAACACTCTGCTTAGGATTCTTCGAGAACCTCGTACCTGAAGTCTCTCTGCTCGAGGAGAAAGTCAGCATCCTACCATGCTGTGTCGCTAACGGGACACTCAGCGTGAGCAGTTGTCTCGAGGTAAGGCCCTGAATTGCCATGCAGAAGCGGAGGCGTGCAGCATTTTCCATGAGGCCGTAGCCGCTGCTCTGCATTGTTTTAACCTCAGTACGCTCTGCAGGACATCTACGAACCCCGCGTGGGCACCCTATTCCCTGCAAGAACACTGAGTACCCTCAGGCCCCCATGGGCCTGCTAAGCCACATCCAGGCCCGTAGCCCTTTGGAACCACTCTGTGTATGCCGAGTGTAGGGCAACAGTCTGCATTCTTTCTTGGGACAGCTTGAATACCTCAACACTCCCATAGGACGTCAAACACCTTTCTAGCAGGTCCAACATACCGTGCAAGTGTGACTCATGGCCCTAGTCTGAGCTGCACTGAGAATAACCCTCGGCTTCGCATTCGATCTGGGACCCCCTGCCTGAAGTCACCCTGCCTCCAGGAGAATGTCAGCTTGCGTTCCGACTGCAACTAAAGCCCAGTTCCTCGTGTAACACTGCAGGCTTTTGAAGAGCCACGGGCCCGGAGGCTTAGCTGGGGCGATCCTTGGTTGAGGCAGTTTGCTGTTTGCAGAACACCCTGCTTCGACGAGTTGATTCAAGGAAGGAACCACTGGGTAACCTGTGTCTCTTTGGACTTGTTAGAAAGCACAGGGATGTATGCTGTGTGTGCCCGTGGAAATGGGGGCCTGATGGAACTAGCCTTGCTTTCCCATTTGGAAAGCTCCATTCATGCTGCCTTGAAGCTACTTGAAATTGACTGCTGTTGACAGGCCACTAGCCACTGTAGGCATGGCTCTGGGAAGAAAATGAGTTTTCTCCAGGTTAGCCGGGTGCTTCGATGGCCGGGGTGGAGCTCATCCTGCCACGCTCTAGAGCTAAAGGGAAAGTCAACGTGAGTACTGGCCTCGAGGTAAGTCCCTGAGTAGCCGCGCAGAAAGGGAGGCATGCAGCTCTTTCCATGAGGTCTTAGTCGCTGTTCTGCTTTATTATTATTATTTTTTTTATTTTTTATTGTTTTTTTAAGACTTATTGATTGATTGATTGATTGCTATGTTGGGTCTTCGTTTCTGTGCTAGGGCTCTCTCCAATTGTGGTAAGTAGGGGCCACTCTTCATCGCACTGCATAGGCCTCTCATTATCGCGGCCTCTCTTGTTGCGGACCACAGGCTCCAGCGGCGGAGGCTCAGTAGTTGTGGCTCACGGGCCCAGTTGCTCCACGGCCTGTGGGATCCTCCCAGACCAGGGCTCGAACCCGTGTACCCTGCGTTGGCAGACAGATTCTCAACCACTGCGCCACCAGGGAAGCCCCTGTTCTGCTTTATTTTAAAGGAAGTACCCTTTTCAGGACTCCTAGCCCCCTTGGGTGTGCATCATTTTCCCTCCAAGATCAGTGAGTACCTCCAGACCCCTGTGGGCCTGCTGAGCAACATCGAGGCCCAAAGGTCGGGCCTTCGGAGGCCCTCTGTGTATGCCGAGTGATGGGCAACACACTGCTCGTTCCTTAAGGAGAGCTACATTTCCAGAGCACTGGAACAGCCTCAGGACCACATTTCTAACCAGTGCGACGTGCCATGGAACTGTTCGTCATGGCCCCCGTCTGAGCTGCCATGAGAAAACACTCTGCTTAGGATTCTTCGAGAACCTCGTACCTGAAGTCTCTCTGCTCGAGGAGAAAGTCAGCATCCTACCATGCTGTGTCGCTAACGGGACACTCAGCGTGAGCAGTTGTCTCGAGGTAAGGCCCTGAATTGCCATGCAGAAGCGGAGGCGTGCAGCATTTTCCATGAGGCCGTAGCCGCTGCTCTGCATTGTTTTAACCTCAGTACGCTCTGCAGGACATCTACGAACCCCGCGTGGGCACCCTATTCCCTGCAAGAACACTGAGTACCCTCAGGCCCCCATGGGCCTGCTAAGCCACATCCAGGCCCGTAGCCCTTTGGAACCACTCTGTGTATGCCGAGTGTAGGGCAACAGTCTGCATTCTTTCTTGGGACAGCTTGAATACCTCAACACTCCCATAGGACGTCAAACACCTTTCTAGCAGGTCCAACATACCGTGCAAGTGTGACTCATGGCCCTAGTCTGAGCTGCACTGAGAATAACCCTCGGCTTCGCATTCGATCTGGGACCCCCTGCCTGAAGTCACCCTGCCTCCAGGAGAATGTCAGCTTGCGTTCCGACTGCAACTAAAGCCCAGTTCCTCGTGTAACACTGCAGGCTTTTGAAGAGCCACGGGCCCGGAGGCTTAGCTGGGGCGTTCCTTGGTTGAGGCAGTTTGCTGTTTGCAGAACACCCTGCTTCGACGAGTTGATTCAAGGAAGGAACCACTGGGTAACCTGTGTCTCTTTGGACTTGTTAGCACAGGGATGCATGCTGCGTGTGCCCTTGGAAATGGGGGTCTGATGGAACTAGACTTGCTTTCCCATTTGGAAAGCTCCATTCATGCTGCCTTGAAGCTACTTGAAATTGACTGCTGTTGACAGGCCACTAGCCACTGTAGGCATGGCTCTGGGAAGAAAATGAGTTTTCTCCAGGTTAGCCAGGTGCTTCGATGGCCGGGGTGGAGCTCATCCTGCCACGCTCTAGAGCTAAAGGGAAAGTCAACGTGAGTACTGGCCTCGAGGTAAGTCCCTGAGTAGCCGCGCAGAAAGGGAGGCATGCAGCTCTTTCCATGAGGTCTTAGTCGCTGTTCTGCTTTATTATTATTATTTTTTTTTATTTTTTATTGTTTTTTTAAGACTTATTGATTGATTGATTGATTGCTATGTTGGGTCTTCGTTTCTATGCTAGGGCTCTCTCCAATTGCGGTAAGTAGGGGCCACTCTTCATCGCGCTGCATAGGCCTCTCATTATCGCGGCCTCTCTTGTTGCGGACCACAGGCTCCAGCGGCGCAGGCTCAGTAGTTGTGGCTCACAGGCCCAGTTGCTCCACGGCCTGTGGGATCCTCCCAGACCAGGGCTCGAACCCGTGTACCCTGCGTTGGCAGACAGATTCTCAACCACTGCGCCACCAGGGAAGCCCCTGTTCTGCTTTATTTTAAAGGAAGTACCCTTTTCAGGACTCCTAGGCCCCTTGGGTGTGCATCATTTTCCCTCCAAGATCAGTGAGTACCTCCAGACCCCTGTGGGCCTGCTGAGCAACATCGAGGCCCAAAGGTCGGGCCTTCGGAGGCCCTCTGTGTATGCCAAGTGATGGGCAACACACTGCTCGTTCCTTAAGGAGAGCTACATTTCCAGAGCACTGGAACAGCCTCAGGACCACATTTCTAACCAGTGCGACGTGCCATGGAACTGTTCGTCATGGCCCCCGTCTGAGCTGCCATGAGAAAACACTCTGCTTAGGATTCTTCGAGAACCTCGTACCTGAAGTCTCTCTGCTCGAGGAGAAAGTCAGCATCCTACCATGCTGTGTCGCTAACGGGACACTCAGCGTGAGCAGTTGTCTCGAGGTAAGGCCCTGAATTGCCATGCAGAAGCGGAGGCGTACAGCATTTTCCATGAGGCCGTAGCCGCTGCTCTGCATTGTTTTAACCTCAGTACGCTCTGCAGGACATCTACGAACCCCGCGTGGGCACCCTATTCCCTGCAAGAACACTGAGTACCCTCAGGGCCCCATGGGCCTGCTAAGCCACATCCAGGCCCGTAGCCCTTTGGAACCACTCTGTGTATGCCGAGTGTAGGGCAACAGTCTGCATTCTTTCTTGGGACAGCTTGAATACCTCAACACTCCCATAGGACGTCAAACACCTTTCTAGCAGGTCCAACATACCATGCAAGTGTGACTCATGGCCCTAGTCTGAGCTGCACTGAGAATAACCCTCGGCTTCGCATTCGATCTGGGACCCCCTGCCTGAAGTCACCCTGCCTCCAGGAGAATGTCAGCTTGCGTTCCGACTGCAACTAAAGCCCAGTTCCTCGTGTAACACTGCAGGCTTTTGAAGAGCCACGGGCCCGGAGGCTTAGCTGGGGCGTTCCTTGGTTGAGGCAGTTTGCTGTTTGCAGAACACCCTGCTTCGACGAGTTGATTCAAGGAAGGAACCACTGGGTAACCTGTGTCTCTTTGGACTTGTTAGCACAGGGATGCATGCTGCGTGTGCCCTTGGAAATGGGGGTCTGATGGAACTAGACTTGCTTTCCCATTTGGAAAGCTCCATTCATGCTGCCTTGAAGCTACTTGAAATTGACTGCTGTTGACAGGCCACTAGCCACTGTAGGCATGGCTCTGGGAAGAAAATGAGTTTTCTCCAGGTTAGCCGGGTGCTTCGATGGCCGGGGTGGAGCTCATCCTGCCACGCTCTAGAGCTAAAGGGAAAGTCAACGTGAGTACTGGCCTCGAGGTAAGTCCCTGAGTAGCCGCGCAGAAAGGGAGGCATGCAGCTCTTTCCATGAGGTCTTAGTCGCTGTTCTGCTTTATTATTATTATTTTTTTTATTTTTTATTGTTTTTTTAAGACTTATTGATTGATTGATTGATTGCTATGTTGGGTCTTCGTTTCTGTGCTAGGGCTCTCTCCAATTGCGGTAAGTAGGGGCCACTCTTCATCACGCTGCATAGGCCTCTCATTATCGCGGCCTCTCTTGTTGCGGACCACAGGCTCCAGCGGCGCAGGCTCAGTAGTTGTGGCTCACAGGCCCAGTTGCTCCACGGCCTGTGGGATCCTCCCAGACCAGGGCTCGAACCCGTGTACCCTGCGTTGGCAGACAGATTCTCAACCACTGCGCCACCAGGGAAGCCCCTGTTCTGCTTTATTTTAAAGGAAGTACCCTTTTCAGGACTCCTAGGCCCCTTGGGTGTGCATCATTTTCCCTCCAAGATCAGTGAGTACCTCCAGACCCCTGTGGGCCTGCTGAGCAACATCGAGGCCCAAAGGTCGGGCCTTCGGAGGCCCTCTGTGTGTGCCGAGTGATGGGCAACACACTGCTCGTTCCTTAAGGAGAGCTACATTTCCAGAGCACTGGAACAGCCTCAGGACCACATTTCTAACCAGTGCGACGTGCCATGGAACTGTTCGTCATGGCCCCCGTCTGAGCTGCCATGAGAAAACACTCTGCTTAGGATTCTTCGAGAACCTCGTACCTGAAGTCTCTCTGCTCGAGGAGAAAGTCAGCATCCTACCATGCTGTGTCGCTAACGGGACACTCAGCGTGAGCAGTTGTCTCGAGGTAAGGCCCTGAATTGCCATGCAGAAGCGGAGGCGTGCAGCATTTTCCATGAGGCCGTAGCCGCTGCTCTGCATTGTTTTAACCTCAGTACGCTCTGCAGGACATCTACGAACCCCGCGTGGGCACCCTATTCCCTGCAAGAACACTGAGTACCCTCAGGCCCCCATGGGCCTGCTAAGCCACATCCAGGCCCGTAGCCCTTTGGAACCACTCTGTGTATGCCGAGTGTAGGGCAACAGTCTGCATTCTTTCTTGGGACAGCTTGAATACCTCAACACTCCCATAGGACGTCAAACACCTTTCTAGCAGGTCCAACATACCGTGCAAGTGTGACTCATGGCCCTAGTCTGAGCTGCACTGAGAATAACCCTCGGCTTCGCATTCGATCTGGGACCCCCTGCCTGAAGTCACCCTGCCTCCAGGAGAATGTCAGCTTGCGTTCCGACTGCAACTAAAGCCCAGTTCCTCGTGTAACACTGCAGGCTTTTGAAGAGCCACGGGCCCGGAGGCTTAGCTGGGGCGATCCTTGGTTGAGGCAGTTTGCTGTTTGCAGAACACCCTGCTTCGACGAGTTGATTCAAGGAAGGAACCACTGGGTAACCTGTGTCTCTTTGGACTTGTTAGAAAGCACAGGGATGTATGCTGTGTGTGCCCGTGGAAATGGGGGCCTGATGGAACTAGCCTTGCTTTCCCATTTGGAAAGCTCCATTCATGCTGCCTTGAAGCTACTTGAAATTGACTGCTGTTGACAGGCCACTAGCCACTGTAGGCATGGCTCTGGGAAGAAAATGAGTTTTCTCCAGGTTAGCCGGGTGCTTCGATGGCCGGGGTGGAGCTCATCCTGCCACGCTCTAGAGCTAAAGGGAAAGTCAACGTGAGTACTGGCCTCGAGGTAAGTCCCTGAGTAGCCGCGCAGAAAGGGAGGCATGCAGCTCTTTCCATGAGGTCTTAGTCGCTGTTCTGCTTTATTATTATTATTTTTTTTATTTTTTATTGTTTTTTTAAGACTTATTGATTGATTGATTGATTGCTATGTTGGGTCTTCGTTTCTGTGCTAGGGCTCTCTCCAATTGTGGTAAGTAGGGGCCACTCTTCATCGCACTGCATAGGCCTCTCATTATCGCGGCCTCTCTTGTTGCGGACCACAGGCTCCAGCGGCGGAGGCTCAGTAGTTGTGGCTCACGGGCCCAGTTGCTCCACGGCCTGTGGGATCCTCCCAGACCAGGGCTCGAACCCGTGTACCCTGCGTTGGCAGACAGATTCTCAACCACTGCGCCACCAGGGAAGCCCCTGTTCTGCTTTATTTTAAAGGAAGTACCCTTTTCAGGACTCCTAGCCCCCTTGGGTGTGCATCATTTTCCCTCCAAGATCAGTGAGTACCTCCAGACCCCTGTGGGCCTGCTGAGCAACATCGAGGCCCAAAGGTCGGGCCTTCGGAGGCCCTCTGTGTATGCCGAGTGATGGGCAACACACTGCTCGTTCCTTAAGGAGAGCTACATTTCCAGAGCACTGGAACAGCCTCAGGACCACATTTCTAACCAGTGCGACGTGCCATGGAACTGTTCGTCATGGCCCCCGTCTGAGCTGCCATGAGAAAACACTCTGCTTAGGATTCTTCGAGAACCTCGTACCTGAAGTCTCTCTGCTCGAGGAGAAAGTCAGCATCCTACCATGCTGTGTCGCTAACGGGACACTCAGCGTGAGCAGTTGTCTCGAGGTAAGGCCCTGAATTGCCATGCAGAAGCGGAGGCGTGCAGCATTTTCCATGAGGCCGTAGCCGCTGCTCTGCATTGTTTTAACCTCAGTACGCTCTGCAGGACATCTACGAACCCCGCGTGGGCACCCTATTCCCTGCAAGAACACTGAGTACCCTCAGGCCCCCATGGGCCTGCTAAGCCACATCCAGGCCCGTAGCCCTTTGGAACCACTCTGTGTATGCCGAGTGTAGGGCAACAGTCTGCATTCTTTCTTGGGACAGCTTGAATACCTCAACACTCCCATAGGACGTCAAACACCTTTCTAGCAGGTCCAACATACCGTGCAAGTGTGACTCATGGCCCTAGTCTGAGCTGCACTGAGAATAACCCTCGGCTTCGCATTCGATCTGGGACCCCCTGCCTGAAGTCACCCTGCCTCCAGGAGAATGTCAGCTTGCGTTCCGACTGCAACTAAAGCCCAGTTCCTCGTGTAACACTGCAGGCTTTTGAAGAGCCACGGGCCCGGAGGCTTAGCTGGGGCGTTCCTTGGTTGAGGCAGTTTGCTGTTTGCAGAACACCCTGCTTCGACGAGTTGATTCAAGGAAGGAACCACTGGGTAACCTGTGTCTCTTTGGACTTGTTAGCACAGGGATGCATGCTGCGTGTGCCCTTGGAAATGGGGGTCTGATGGAACTAGACTTGCTTTCCCATTTGGAAAGCTCCATTCATGCTGCCTTGAAGCTACTTGAAATTGACTGCTGTTGACAGGCCACTAGCCACTGTAGGCATGGCTCTGGGAAGAAAATGAGTTTTCTCCAGGTTAGCCAGGTGCTTCGATGGCCGGGGTGGAGCTCATCCTGCCACGCTCTAGAGCTAAAGGGAAAGTCAACGTGAGTACTGGCCTCGAGGTAAGTCCCTGAGTAGCCGCGCAGAAAGGGAGGCATGCAGCTCTTTCCATGAGGTCTTAGTCGCTGTTCTGCTTTATTATTATTATTTTTTTTTATTTTTTATTGTTTTTTTAAGACTTATTGATTGATTGATTGATTGCTATGTTGGGTCTTCGTTTCTATGCTAGGGCTCTCTCCAATTGCGGTAAGTAGGGGCCACTCTTCATCGCGCTGCATAGGCCTCTCATTATCGCGGCCTCTCTTGTTGCGGACCACAGGCTCCAGCGGCGCAGGCTCAGTAGTTGTGGCTCACAGGCCCAGTTGCTCCACGGCCTGTGGGATCCTCCCAGACCAGGGCTCGAACCCGTGTACCCTGCGTTGGCAGACAGATTCTCAACCACTGCGCCACCAGGGAAGCCCCTGTTCTGCTTTATTTTAAAGGAAGTACCCTTTTCAGGACTCCTAGGCCCCTTGGGTGTGCATCATTTTCCCTCCAAGATCAGTGAGTACCTCCAGACCCCTGTGGGCCTGCTGAGCAACATCGAGGCCCAAAGGTCGGGCCTTCGGAGGCCCTCTGTGTATGCCAAGTGATGGGCAACACACTGCTCGTTCCTTAAGGAGAGCTACATTTCCAGAGCACTGGAACAGCCTCAGGACCACATTTCTAACCAGTGCGACGTGCCATGGAACTGTTCGTCATGGCCCCCGTCTGAGCTGCCATGAGAAAACACTCTGCTTAGGATTCTTCGAGAACCTCGTACCTGAAGTCTCTCTGCTCGAGGAGAAAGTCAGCATCCTACCATGCTGTGTCGCTAACGGGACACTCAGCGTGAGCAGTTGTCTCGAGGTAAGGCCCTGAATTGCCATGCAGAAGCGGAGGCGTACAGCATTTTCCATGAGGCCGTAGCCGCTGCTCTGCATTGTTTTAACCTCAGTACGCTCTGCAGGACATCTACGAACCCCGCGTGGGCACCCTATTCCCTGCAAGAACACTGAGTACCCTCAGGGCCCCATGGGCCTGCTAAGCCACATCCAGGCCCGTAGCCCTTTGGAACCACTCTGTGTATGCCGAGTGTAGGGCAACAGTCTGCATTCTTTCTTGGGACAGCTTGAATACCTCAACACTCCCATAGGACGTCAAACACCTTTCTAGCAGGTCCAACATACCATGCAAGTGTGACTCATGGCCCTAGTCTGAGCTGCACTGAGAATAACCCTCGGCTTCGCATTCGATCTGGGACCCCCTGCCTGAAGTCACCCTGCCTCCAGGAGAATGTCAGCTTGCGTTCCGACTGCAACTAAAGCCCAGTTCCTCGTGTAACACTGCAGGCTTTTGAAGAGCCACGGGCCCGGAGGCTTAGCTGGGGCGTTCCTTGGTTGAGGCAGTTTGCTGTTTGCAGAACACCCTGCTTCGACGAGTTGATTCAAGGAAGGAACCACTGGGTAACCTGTGTCTCTTTGGACTTGTTAGCACAGGGATGCATGCTGCGTGTGCCCTTGGAAATGGGGGTCTGATGGAACTAGACTTGCTTTCCCATTTGGAAAGCTCCATTCATGCTGCCTTGAAGCTACTTGAAATTGACTGCTGTTGACAGGCCACTAGCCACTGTAGGCATGGCTCTGGGAAGAAAATGAGTTTTCTCCAGGTTAGCCGGGTGCTTCGATGGCCGGGGTGGAGCTCATCCTGCCACGCTCTAGAGCTAAAGGGAAAGTCAACGTGAGTACTGGCCTCGAGGTAAGTCCCTGAGTAGCCGCGCAGAAAGGGAGGCATGCAGCTCTTTCCATGAGGTCTTAGTCGCTGTTCTGCTTTATTATTATTATTTTTTTTATTTTTTATTGTTTTTTTAAGACTTATTGATTGATTGATTGATTGCTATGTTGGGTCTTCGTTTCTGTGCTAGGGCTCTCTCCAATTGCGGTAAGTAGGGGCCACTCTTCATCACGCTGCATAGGCCTCTCATTATCGCGGCCTCTCTTGTTGCGGACCACAGGCTCCAGCGGCGCAGGCTCAGTAGTTGTGGCTCACAGGCCCAGTTGCTCCACGGCCTGTGGGATCCTCCCAGACCAGGGCTCGAACCCGTGTACCCTGCGTTGGCAGACAGATTCTCAACCACTGCGCCACCAGGGAAGCCCCTGTTCTGCTTTATTTTAAAGGAAGTACCCTTTTCAGGACTCCTAGGCCCCTTGGGTGTGCATCATTTTCCCTCCAAGATCAGTGAGTACCTCCAGACCCCTGTGGGCCTGCTGAGCAACATCGAGGCCCAAAGGTCGGGCCTTCGGAGGCCCTCTGTGTGTGCCGAGTGATGGGCAACACACTGCTCGTTCCTTAAGGAGAGCTACATTTCCAGAGCACTGGAACAGCCTCAGGACCACATTTCTAACCAGTGCGACGTGCCATGGAACTGTTCGTCATGGCCCCCGTCTGAGCTGCCATGAGAAAACACTCTGCTTAGGATTCTTCGAGAACCTCGTACCTGAAGTCTCTCTGCTCGAGGAGAAAGTCAGCATCCTACCATGCTGTGTCGCTAACGGGACACTCAGCGTGAGCAGTTGTCTCGAGGTAAGGCCCTGAATTGCCATGCAGAAGCGGAGGCATGCAGCATTTTCCATGAGGCCGTAGCCGCTGCTCTGCATTGTTTTAACCTCAGTACGCTCTGCAGGACATCTACGAACCCCGCGTGGGCACCCTATTCCCTGCAAGAACACTGAGTACCCTCAGGCCCCCATGGGCCTGCTAAGCCACATCCATGCCCGTAGCCCTTTGGAACCACTCTGTGTATGCCGAGTGTAGGGCAACAGTCTGCATTCTTTCTTGGGACAGCTTGAATACCTCAACACTCCCATAGGACGTCAAACACCTTTCTAGCAGGTCCAACATACCGTGCAAGTGTGACTCATGGCCCTAGTCTGAGCTGCACTGAGAATAACCCTCGGCTTCGCATTCGATCTGGGACCCCCTGCCTGAAGTCACCCTGCCTCCAGGAGAATGTCAGCTTGCGTTCCGACTGCAACTAAAGCCCAGTTCCTCGTGTAACACTGCAGGCTTTTGAAGAGCCACGGGCCCGGAGGCTTAGCTGGGGCGATCCTTGGTTGAGGCAGTTTGCTGTTTGCAGAACACCCTGCTTCGACGAGTTGATTCAAGGAAGGAACCACTGGGTAACCTGTGTCTCTTTGGACTTGTTAGAAAGCACAGGGATGTATGCTGTGTGTGCCCGTGGAAATGGGGGCCTGATGGAACTAGCCTTGCTTTCCCATTTGGAAAGCTCCATTCATGCTGCCTTGAAGCTACTTGAAATTGACTGCTGTTGACAGGCCACTAGCCACTGTAGGCATGGCTCTGGGAAGAAAATGAGTTTTCTCCAGGTTAGCCGGGTGCTTCGATGGCCGGGGTGGAGCTCATCCTGCCACGCTCTAGAGCTAAAGGGAAAGTCAACGTGAGTACTGGCCTCGAGGTAAGTCCCTGAGTAGCCGCGCAGAAAGGGAGGCATGCAGCTCTTTCCATGAGGTCTTAGTCGCTGTTCTGCTTTATTATTATTATTTTTTTTATTTTTTATTGTTTTTTTAAGACTTATTGATTGATTGATTGATTGCTATGTTGGGTCTTCGTTTCTGTGCTAGGGCTCTCTCCAATTGCGGTAAGTAGGGGCCACTCTTCATCGCGCTGCATAGGCCTCTCATTATCGCGGCCTCTCTTGTTGCGGACCACAGGCTCCAGCGGCGCAGGCTCAGTAGTTGTGGCTCACAGGCCCAGTTGCTCCACGGCCTGTGGGATCCTCCCAGACCAGGGCTCGAACCCGTGTACCCTGCGTTGGCAGACAGATTCTCAACCACTGCGCCACCAGGGAAGCCCCTGTTCTGCTTTATTTTAAAGGAAGTACCCTTTTCAGGACTCCTAGGCCCCTTGGGTGTGCATCATTTTCCCTCCAAGATCAGTGAGTACCTCCAGACCCCTGTGGGCCTGCTGAGCAACATCGAGGCCCAAAGGTCGGGCCTTCGGAGGCCCTCTGTGTATGCCGAGTGATGGGCAACACACTGCTCGTTCCTTAAGGAGAGCTACATTTCCAGAGCACTGGAACAGCCTCAGGACCACATTTCTAACCAGTGCGACGTGCCATGGAACTGTTCCTCATGGCCCCCGTCTGAGCTGCCATGAGAAAACACTCTGCTTAGGATTCTTCGAGAACCTCGTACCTGAAGTCTCTCTGCTCGAGGAGAAAGTCAGCATCCTACCATGCTGTGTCGCTAACGGGACACTCAGCGTGAGCAGTTGTCTCGAGGTAAGGCCCTGAATTGCCATGCAGAAGCGGAGGCGTGCAGCATTTTCCATGAGGCCGTAGCCGCTGCTCTGCATTGTTTTAACCTCAGTACGCTCTGCAGGACATCTACGAACCCCGCGTGGGCACCCTATTCCCTGCAAGAACACTGAGTACCCTCAGGGCCCCATGGGCCTGCTAAGCCACATCCAGGCCCGTAGCCCTTTGGAACCACTCTGTGTATGCCGAGTGTAGGGCAACAGTCTGCATTCTTTCTTGGGACAGCTTGAATACCTCAACACTCCCATAGGACGTTAAACACCTTTCTAGCAGGTCCAACATACCATGCAAGTGTGACTCATGGCCCTAGTCTGAGCTGCACTGAGAATAACCCTCGGCTTCGCATTCGATCTGGGACCCCCTGCCTGAAGTCACCCTGCCTCCAGGAGAATGTCAGCTTGCGTTCCGACTGCAACTAAAGCCCAGTTCCTCGTGTAACACTGCAGGCTTTTGAAGAGCCACGGGCCCGGAGGCTTAGCTGGGGCGTTCCTTGGTTGAGGCAGTTTGCTGTTTGCAGAACACCCTGCTTCGACGAGTTGATTCAAGGAAGGAACCACTGGGTAACCTGTGTCTCTTTGGACTTGTTAGCACAGGGATGCATGCTGCGTGTGCCCTTGGAAATGGGGGTCTGATGGAACTAGACTTGCTTTCCCATTTGGAAAGCTCCATTCATGCTGCCTTGAAGCTACTTGAAATTGACTGCTGTTGACAGGCCACTAGCCACTGTAGGCATGGCTCTGGGAAGAAAATGAGTTTTCTCCAGGTTAGCCGGGTGCTTCGATGGCCGGGGTGGAGCTCATCCTGCCACGCTCTAGAGCTAAAGGGAAAGTCAACGTGAGTACTGGCCTCGAGGTAAGTCCCTGAGTAGCCGCGCAGAAAGGGAGGCATGCAGCTCTTTCCATGAGGTCTTAGTCGCTGTTCTGCTTTATTATTATTATTTTTTTTATTTTTTATTGTTTTTTTAAGACTTATTGATTGATTGATTGATTGCTATGTTGGGTCTTCGTTTCTGTGCTAGGGCTCTCTCCAATTGCGGTAAGTAGGGGCCACTCTTCATCGCGCTGCATAGGCCTCTCATTATCGCGGCCTCTCTTGTTGCGGACCACAGGCTCCAGCGGCGCAGGCTCAGTAGTTGTGGCTCACAGGCCCAGTTGCTCCACGGCCTGTGGGATCCTCCCAGACCAGGGCTCGAACCCGTGTACCCTGCGTTGGCAGACAGATTCTCAACCACTGCGCCACCAGGGAAGCCCCTGTTCTGCTTTATTTTAAAGGAAGTACCCTTTTCAGGACTCCTAGGCCCCTTGGGTGTGCATCATTTTCCCTCCAAGATCAGTGAGTACCTCCAGACCCCTGTGGGCCTGCTGAGCAACATCGAGGCCCAAAGGTCGGGCCTTCGGAGGCCCTCTGTGTATGCCGAGTGATGGGCAACACACTGCTCGTTCCTTAAGGAGAGCTACATTTCCAGAGCACTGGAACAGCCTCAGGACCACATTTCTAACCAGTGCGACGTGCCATGGAACTGTTCGTCATGGCCCCCGTCTGAGCTGCCCTGAGAAAACACTCTGCTTAGGATTCTTCGAGAACCTCGTACCTGAAGTCTCTCTGCTCGAGGAGAAAGTCAGCATCCTACCATGCTGTGTCGCTAACGGGACACTCAGCGTGAGCAGTTGTCTCGAGGTAAGGCCCTGAATTGCCATGCAGAAGCGGAGGCGTGCAGCATTTTCCATGAGGCCGTAGCCGCTGCTCTGCATTGTTTTAACCTCAGTACGCTCTGCAGGACATCTACGAACCCCGCGTGGGCACCCTATTCCCTGCAAGAACACTGAGTACCCTCAGGGCCCCATGGGCCTGCTAAGCCACATCCAGGCCCGTAGCCCTTTGGAACCACTCTGTGTATGCCGAGTGTAGGGCAACAGTCTGCATTCTTTCTTGGGACAGCTTGAATACCTCAACACTCCCATAGGACGTCAAACACCTTTCTAGCAGGTCCAACATACCATGCAAGTGTGACTCATGGCCCTAGTCTGAGCTGCACTGAGAATAACCCTCGGCTTCGCATTCGATCTGGGACCCCCTGCCTGAAGTCACCCTGCCTCCAGGAGAATGTCAGCTTGCGTTCCGACTGCAACTAAAGCCCAGTTCCTCGTGTAACACTGCAGGCTTTTGAAGAGCCACGGGCCCGGAGGCTTAGCTGGGGCGTTCCTTGGTTGAGGCAGTTTGCTGTTTGCAGAACACCCTGCTTCGACGAGTTGATTCAAGGAAGGAACCACTGGGTAACCTGTGTCTCTTTGGACTTGTTAGAAAGCACAGGGATGTATGCTGTGTGTGCCCGTGGAAATGGGGGCCTGATGGAACTAGCCTTGCTTTCCCATTTGGAAAGCTCCATTCATGCTGCCTTGAAGCTACTTGAAATTGACTGCTGTTGACAGGCCACTAGCCACTGTAGGCATGGCTCTGGGAAGAAAATGAGTTTTCTCCAGGTTAGCCGGGTGCTTCGATGGCCGGGGTGGAGCTCATCCTGCCACGCTCTAGAGCTAAAGGGAAAGTCAACGTGAGTACTGGCCTCGAGGTAAGTCCCTGAGTAGCCGCGCAGAAAGGGAGGCATGCAGCTCTTTCCATGAGGTCTTAGTCGCTGTTCTGCTTTATTATTATTATTTTTTTATTTTTTATTGTTTTTTTAAGACTTATTGATTGATTGATTGATTGCTATGTTGGGTCTTCGTTTCTGTGCTAGGGCTCTCTCCAATTGCGGTAAGTAGGGGCCACTCTTCATCGCGCTGCATAGGCCTCTCATTATCGCGGCCTCTCTTGTTGCGGAGCACAGGCTCCAGCGGCGCAGGCTGAGTAGTTGTGACTCACGGGCCCAGTTGCTCCACGGCCTGTGGGATCCTCCCAGACCAGGGCTCGAACCCGTGTACCCTTCGTTGGCAGACAGATTCTCAACCACTGCGCCACCAGGGAAGCCCCTGTTCTGCTTTATTTTAAAGGAAGTACCCTTTTCAGGACTCCTAGGCCCCTTGGGTGTGCATCCTTTTCCCTCCATGATCAGTGAGTACCTCCAGACCCCTGTGGGCCTGCTGAGCAACATCGAGGCCCAAAGGTCGGGCCTTCGGAGGCCCTCTGTGTATGCCGAGTGATGGGCAACACACTGCTCGTTCCTTAAGGAGAGCTACATTTCCAGAGCACTGGAACAGCCTCAGGACCACATTTCTAACCAGTGCGACGTGCCATGGAACTGTTCGTCATGGCCCCCGTCTGAGCTGCCATGAGAAAACACTCTGCTTAGGATTCTTCGAGAACCTCGTACCTGAAGTCTCTCTGCTCGAGGAGAAAGTCAGCATCCTACCATGCTGTGTCGCTAACGGGACACTCAGCGTGAGCAGTTGTCTCGAGGTAAGGCCCTGAATTGCCATGCAGAAGCGGAGGCGTGCAGCATTTTCCATGAGGCCGTAGCCGCTGCTCTGCATTGTTTTAACCTCAGTACGCTCTGCAGGACATCTACGAACCCCGCGTGGGCACCCTATTCCCTGCAAGAACACTGAGTACCCTCAGGGCCCCATGGGCCGGCTAAGCCACATCCAGGCCCGTAGCCCTTTGGAACCACTCTGTGTATGCCGAGTGTAGGGCAACAGTCTGCATTCTTTCTTGGGACAGCTTGAATACCTCAACACTCCCACAGGTCGTCAAACACCTTTCCAGCAGGTCCAACATACCGTGCAAGTGTGACTCATGGCCCTAGTCTGAGCTGCACTGAGAATAACCCTCGGCTTCGCATTCGATCTGGGAGCCCCTGCCTGAAGTCACCCTGCCTCCAGGAGAATGTCAGCTTGCGTTCCGACTGCAACTAAAGCCCAGTTCCTCGTGTAACACTGCAGGCTTTTGAAGAGCCACGGGCCCGGAGGCTTAGCTGGGGCGTTCCTTGGTTGAGGCAGTTTGCTGTTTGCAGAACACCCTGCTTCGACGAGTTGATTCAAGGAAGGAACCACTGGGTAACCTGTGTCTCTTTGGACTTGTTAGCACAGGGATGCATGCTGCGTGTGCCCGGGGAAATGGGGGTCTGATGGAACTAGCCTTGCTTTCCCATTTGGAAAGCTCCATTCATGCTGCCTTGAAGCTACTTGAAATTGACTGCTGTTGACAGGCCACTAGCCACTGTAGGCATGGCTCTGGGAAGAAAATGAGTTTTCTCCAGGTTAGCCGGGTGCTTCGATGGCCGGGGTGGAGCTCATCCTGCCACGCTCTAGAGCTAAAGGGAAAGTCAACGTGAGTACTGGCCTCGAGGTAAGTCCCTGAGTAGCCGCGCAGAAAGGGAGGCATGCAGCTCTTTCCATGAGGTCTTAGTCGCTGTTCTGCTTTATTATTATTATTTTTTTATTTTTTATTGTTTTTTTAAGACTTATTGATTGATTGATTGATTGCTATGTTGGGTCTTCGTTTCTGTGCTAGGGCTCTCTCCAATTGCCGTAAGTAGGGGCCACTCTTCATCGCGGTGCATAGGCCTCTCATTATCGCGGCCTCTCTTGTTGCGGACCACAGGCTCCAGCGGCGGAGGCTGAGTAGTTGTGGCTCACGGGCCCAGTTGCTCCACGGCCTGTGGGATCCTCCCAGACCAGGGCTCGAACCCGTGTACCCTGCGTTGGCAGACAGATTCTCAACCACTGCGCCACCAGGGAAGCCCCTGTTCTGCTTTATTTTAAAGGAAGTACCCTTTTCAGGACTCCTAGGCCCCTTGGGTGTGTATCATTTTCCCTCCAAGATCAGTGAGTACCTCCAGACCCCTGTGGGCCTGCTGAGCAACATCGAGGCCCAAAGGTCGGGCCTTCAGAGGCCCTCTGTGTATGCCGAGTGATGGGCAACACACTGCTCGTTCCTTAAGGAGAGCTACATTTCCAGAGCACTGGAACAGCCTCAGGACCACATTTCTAACCAGTGCGACGTGCCATGGAACTGTTCGTCATGGTCCCCGTCGGAGCTGCCATGAGAAATCCCTCTGCTTCGGATTCTTCGAGGACGTCGTACCTGAAGTCTCTCTGCTCGAGGAGAAAGTCAGCATCCTACCATGCTGTGTCGCTAACGGGACACTCAGCGTGAGCAGTTGTCTTGAGGTAAGGCCCTGAATTGCCATGCAGAAGCGGAGGCGTGCAGCATTTTCCATGAGGCCGTAGCCGCTGCTCTGCATTGTTTTAACCTCAGTACGCTCTGCAGGACATCTACGAACCCCGCGTGGGCACCCTATTCCCTGCAAGAACACTGAGTACCCTCAGGCCCCCATGGGCCTGCTAAGCCACATCCAGGCCCGTAGCCCTTTGGAACCACTCTGTGTATGCCGAGTGTAGGGCAACAGTCTGCATTCTTTCTTGGGACAGCTTGAATACCTCAACACTCCCACAGGTCGTCAAACACCTTTCTAGCAGGTCCAACATACCGTGCAAGTGTGACTCATGGCCCTAGTCTGAGCTGCACTGAGAATAACCCTCGGCTTCGCATTCGATCTGGGACCCCCTGCCTGAAGTCACCCTGCCTCCAGGAGAATGTCAGCTTGCGTTCCGACTGCAACTAAAGCCCAGTTCCTCGTGTAACACTGCAGGCTTTTGAAGAGCCACGGACCCGGAGGCTTAGCTGGGGCGTTCCTTGGTTGAGGCAGTTTGCTGTTTGCAGAACACCCTGCTTCGACGAGTTGATTCAAGGAAGGAACCACTGGGTAACCTGTGTCTCTTTGGACTTGTTAGAAAGCACAGGGATGCATGCTGCGTGTGCCCGGGGAAATGGGGGCCTGATGGAACTAGCCTTGCTTTCCCATTTGGAAAGCTCCATTCATGCTGCCTTGAAGCTACTTGAAATTGACTGCTGTTGACAGGCCACTAGCCACTGTAGGCATGGCTCTGGGAAGAAAATGAGTTTTCTCCAGGTTAGCCGGGTGCTTCGATGGCCGGGGTGGAGCTCATCCTGCCACGCTCTAGAGCTAAAGGGAAAGTCAACGTGAGTACTGGCCTCGAGGTAAGTCCCTGAGTAGCCGCGCAGAAAGGGAGGCATGCAGCTCTTTCCATGAGGTCTTAGTCGCTGTTCTGCTTTATTATTATTATTTTTTTTATTTTTTATTGTTTTTTTAAGACTTATTGATTGATTGATGGATTGCTATGTTGGGTCTTCGTTTCTGTGCTAGGGCTCTCTCCAATTGCGGTAAGTAGGGGCCACTCTTCATCGCGCTGCATAGGCCTCTCATTATCGCGGCCTCTCTTGTTGCGGAGCACAGGCTCCAGCGGCGCAGGCTGAGTAGTTGTGGCTCACGGGCCCAGTTGCTCCACGGCCTGTGGGATCCTCCCAGACCAGGGCTCGAACCCGTGTACCCTGCGTTGGCAGACAGATTCTCAACCACTGCGCCACCAGGGAAGCCCCTGTTCTGCTTTATTTTAAAGGAAGTACCCTTTTCAGGACTCCTAGCCCCCTTGGGTGTGCATCATTTTCCCTCCAAGATCAGTGAGTACCTCCAGACCCCTGTGGGCCTGCTGAGCAACATCGAGGCCCAAAGGTCGGGCCTTCGGAGGCCCTCTGTGTATGCCGAGTGATGGGCAACACACTGCTCGTTCCTTAAGGAGAGCTACATTTCCAGAGCACTGGAACAGCCTCAGGACCACATTTCTAACCAGTGCGACGTGCCATGGAACTGTTCGTCATGGCCCCCGTCTGAGCTGCCATGAGAAAACACTCTGCTTAGGATTCTTCGAGAACCTCGTACCTGAAGTCTCTCTGCTCGAGGAGAAAGTCAGCATCCTACCATGCTGTGTCGCTAACGGGACACTCAGCGTGAGCAGTTGTCTCGAGGTAAGGCCCTGAATTGCCATGCGGAAGCGGAGGCGTGCAGCATTTTCCATGAGGCCGTAGCCGCTGCTCTGCATTGTTTTAACCTCAGTACGCTCTGCAGGACATCTACGAACCCCGCGTGGGCACCCTATTCCCTGCAAGAACACTGAGTACCCTCAGGCCCCCATGGGCCTGCTAAGCCACATCCAGGCCCGTAGCCCTTTGGAACCACTCTGTGTATGCCGAGTGTAGGGCAACAGTCTGCATTCTTTCTTGGGACAGCTTGAATATCTCAACACTCCCACAGGTCATCAAACACCTTTCTAGCAGGTCCAACATACCGTGCAAGTGTGACTCATGGCCCTAGTCTGAGCTGTACTGAGAATAACCCTCGGCTTTGCATTCGATCTGGGTTCCCCTGCCTAAAGTCACCCTGCCTCCAGGAGAATGTCAGCTTGCGTTCCGACTGCAACTAAAGCCCAGTTCCTCGTGTAACACTGCAGGCTTTTGAAGACCACGGGCCCGGAGGCTTAGCTGGGGCGTTCCTTGGTTGAGGCAGTTTGCTGTTTGCAGAACACCCTGCTTCGACGAGTTGATTCAAGGAAGGAACCACTGGGTAACCTGTGTCTCTTTGGACTTGTTAGAAAGCACAGGGATGCATGCTGCGTGTGCCCGTGGAAATGGGGGCCTGATGGAACTAGCCTTGCTTTCCCATTTGGAAAGCTCCATTCATGCTGCCTTGAAGCTACTTGAAATTGACTGCTGCTGACAGGCCACTAGCCACTGTAGGCATGGCTCTGGGAAGAAAATGAGTTTTCTCCAGGTTAGCCGGGGGTTCGATGGCCGGGGTGGAGCTCATCCTGCCACGCTCTAGAGCTAAAGGGAAAGTCAACGTGAGTACTGGCCTCGAGGTAAGTCCCTGAGTAGCCGCGCAGAAAGGGAGGCATGCAGCTCTTTCCATGAGGTCTTAGTCGCTGTTCTGCTTTATTATTATTATTTTTTTATTTTTTATTGTTTTTTTAAGACTTATTGATTGATTGATTGATTGCTATGTTGGGTCTTCGTTTCTGTGCTAGGGCTCTCTCCAATTGCGGTAAGTAGGGGCCACTCTTCATCGCGCTGCATAGGCCTCTCATTATCGCGGCCTCTCTTGTTGCGGACCACAGGCTCCAGCGGCGCAGGCTGAGTAGTTGTGGCTCACGGGCCCAGTTGCTCCACGGCCTGTGGGATCCTCCCAGACCAGGGCTCGAACCCGTGTACCCTGCGTTGGCAGACAGATTCTCAACCACTGCGCCACCAGGGAAGCCCCTGTTCTGCTTTATTTTAAAGGAAGTACCCTTTTCAGGACTCCTAGGCCCCTTGGGTGTGCATCATTTTCCCTCCAAGATCAGTGAGTACCTCCAGACCCCTGTGGGCCTGCTGAGCAACATCGAGGCCCAAAGGTCGGGCCTTCGGAGGCCCTCTGTGTATGCCGAGTGATGGGCAACACACTGCTCGTTCCTTAAGGAGAGCTACATTTCCAGAGCACTGGAACAGCCTCAGGACCACATTTCTAACCAGTGCGACGTGCCATGGAACTGTTCGTCATGGCCCCCGTCTGAGCTGCCATGAGAAAACACTCTGCTTAGGATTCTTCGAGAACCTCGTACCTGAAGTCTCTCTGCTCGAGGAGAAAGTCAGCATCCTACCATGCTGTGTCGCTAACGGGACACTCAGCGTGAGCAGTTGTCTCGAGGTAAGGCCCTGAATTGCCATGCAGAAGCGGAGGCGTGCAGCATTTTCCATGTGGCCGTAGCCACTGGTCTGCATTATTTTAACCTCAGTACGCTCTGCAGGACATCTACGAACCCCGCGTGGGCACCCTATTCCATGCAAGAACACTGAGTACCCTCAGGCCCCCATGGGCCTGCTAAGCCACATCCAGGCCCGTAGCCCTTTGGAACCACTCTGTGTATGCCGAGTGTAGGGCAACAGTCTGCATTCTTTCTTGGGACAGCTTGAATACCTCAACACTCCCACAGGTCGTCAAACACCTTTCTAGCAGGTCCAACATACCGTGCAAGTGTGACTCATGGCCCTAGTCTGAGCTGCACTGAGAATAACCCTCGGCTTCGCATTCGATCTGGGACCCCCTGCCTGAAGTCACCCTGCCTCCAGGAGAATGTCAGCTTGCGTTCCGACTGCAACTAAAGCCCAGTTCCTCGTGTAACACTGCAGGCTTTTGAAGAGCCACGGGCCCAGAGGCTTAGCTGGGGCGTTCCTTGGTTGAGGTAGTTTGCTGTTTGCAGAACACTCTGCTTCGACGAGTTGATTCAAGGAAGGAACCACTGGGTAACCTGTGTCTCTTTGGACTTGTTAGAAAGCACAGGGATGCATGCTGCGTGTGCCCGTGGAAATGGGGGCCTGATGGAACTAGCCTTGCTTTCCCATTTGGAAAGCTCCATTCATGCTGCCTTGAAGCTACTTGAAATTGACTGCTGTTGACAGGCCACTAGCCACTGTAGGCATGGCTCTGGGAAGAAAATGAGTTTTCTCCAGGTTAGCCGGGGGTTCGATGGCCGGGGTGGAGCTCATCCTGCCACGCTCTAGCGCTAAAGGGAAAGTCAACGTGAGTACTGGCCTCGAGGTAAGTCCCTGAGTACCCGCGCAGAAAGGGAGGCATGCAGCTCTTTCCATGAGGTCTTAGTCGCTGTTCTGCTTTATTATTATTATTTTTTTATTTTTTATTGTTTTTTTAAGACTTATTGATTGATTGATTGATTGCTATGTTGGGTCTTCGTTTCTGTGCTAGGGCTCTCTCCAATTGCGGTAAGTAGGGGCCACTCTTCATCGCGCTGCATAGGCCTCTCATTATCGCGGCCTCTCTTGTTGCGGAGCACAGGCTCCAGCGGCGCAGGCTGAGTAGTTGTGGCTCACGGGCCCAGTTGCTCCACGGCCTGTGGGATCCTCCCAGACCAGGGCTCGAACCCGTGTACCCTGCGTTGGCAGACAGATTCTCAACCACTGCGCCACCAGGGAAGCCCCTGTTCTGCTTTATTTTAAAGGAAGTACCCTTTTCAGGACTCCTAGGCCCCTTGGGTGTGCATCATTTTCCCTCCAAGATCAGTGAGTACCTCCAGACCCCTGTGGGCCTGCTGAGCAACATCGAGGCCCAAAGGTCGGGCCTTCGGAGGCCCTCTGTGTATGCCGAGTGATGGGCAACACACTGCTCGTTCCTTAAGGAGAGCTACATTTCCAGAGCACTGGAACAGCCTCAGGACCACATTTCTAACCAGTGCGACGTGCCATGGAACTGTTCGTCATGGCCCCCGTCTGAGCTGCCATGAGAAAACACTCTGCTTAGGATTCTTCGAGAACCTCGTACCTGAAGTCTCTCTGCTCGAGGAGAAAGTCAGCATCCTACCATGCTGTGTTGCTAACGGGACACTCAGCGTGAGCAGTTGTCTCGAGGTAAGGCCCTGAATTGCCATGCAGAAGCGGAGGCGTGCAGCATTTTCCATGAGGCCGTAGCCACTGCTCTGCATTATTTTAACCTCAGTACGCTCTGCAGGACATCTAGGAACCCCGCGTGGGCACCCTATTCCCTGCAAGAACACTGAGTACCCTCAGGCCCCCATGGGCCTGCTAAGCCACATCCAGGCCCGTAGCCCTTTGGAACCACTCTGTGTATGCCGAGTGTAGGGCAACAGTCTGCATTCTTTCTTGGGACAGCTTGAATACCTCAACACTCCCACAGGTCGTCAAACACCTTTCTAGCAGGTCCAACATACCGTGCAAGTGTGACTCATTGCCCTAGTCTGAGCTGCACTGAGAATAACTCTCGGCTTCGCATTCGATCTGGGACCCCCTGCCTGAAGTCACCCTGCCTCCAGGAGAATGTCAGCTTGCGTTCCGACTGCAACTAAAGCCCAGTTCCTCGTGTAACACTGCAGGCTTTTGAAGAGCCACGGGCCCGGAGGCTTAGCTGGGGCGTTCCTTGGTTGAGGCAGTTTGCTGTTTGCAGAACACCCTGCTTCGACGAGTTGATTCAAGGAAGGAACCACTGGGTAACCTGTGTCTCTTTGGACTTGTTAGAAAGCACAGGGATGTATGCTGTGTGTGCCCGTGGAAATGGGGGCCTGATGGAACTAGCCTTGCTTTCCCATTTGGAAAGCTCCATTCATGCTGCCTTGAAGCTACTTGAAATTGACTGCTGTTGACAGGCCACTAGCCACTGTAGGCATGGCTCTGGGAAGAAAATGAGTTTTCTCCAGGTTAGCCGGGTGCTTCGATGGCCGGGGTGGAGCTCATCCTGCCACGCTCTAGAGCTAAAGGGAAAGTCAACGTGAGTACTGGCCTCGAGGTAAGTCCCTGAGTAGCCGCGCAGAAAGGGAGGCATGCAGCTCTTTCCATGAGGTCTTAGTCGCTGTTCTGCTTTATTATTATTATTTTTTTTATTTTTTATTGTTTTTTTAAGACTTATTGATTGATTGATTGATTGCTATGTTGGGTCTTCGTTTCTGTGCTAGGGCTCTCTCCAATTGCGGTAAGTAGGGGCCATTCTTCATCGCGTTGCATAGGCCTCTCATTATCGCGCCCTCTCTTGTTGCGGAGCACAGGCTCCAGCGGCGCAGGCTGAGTAGTTGTGGCTCACGGGCCCAGTTGCTCCACGGCCTGTGGGATCCTCCCAGACCAGGGCTCGAACCCGTGTACCCTGCGTTGGCAGACAGATTCTCAACCACTGCGCCACCAGGGAAGCCCCTGTTCTGCTTTATTTTAAAGGAAGTACCCTTTTCAGGACTCCTAGGCCCCTTGGGTGTGCATCATTTTCCCTCCAAGATCAGTGAGTACCTCCAGACCCCTGTGGGCCTGCTGAGCAACATCGAGGCCCAAAGGTCGGGCCTTCGGAGGCCCTCTGTGTATGCCGAGTGATGGGCAACACACTGCTCGTTCCTTAAGGAGAGCTACATTTCCAGAGCACTGGAACAGCCTCAGGACCACATTTCTAACCAGTGCGACGTGCCATGGAACTGTTCGTCATGGCCCCCGTCTGAGCTGCCATGAGAAAACACTCTGCTTAGGATTCTTCGAGAACCTCGTACCTGAAGTCTCTCTGCTCGAGGAGAAAGTCAGCATCCTACCATGCTGTGTCGCTAACGGGACACTCAGCGTGAGCAGTTGTCTCGAGGTAAGGCCCTGAATTGCCATGCAGAAGCGGAGGCGTGCAGCATTTTCCATGAGGCCGTAGCCGCTGCTCTGCATTGTTTTAACCTCAGTACGCTCTGCAGGACATCTAGGAACCCCGCGTGGGCACCCTATTCCCTGCAAGAACACTGAGTACCCTCAGGCCCCCATGGGCCTGCTAAGCCACATCCAGGCCCGTAGCCCTTTGGAACCACTCTGTGTATGCCGAGTGTAGGGCAACAGTCTGCATTCTTTCTTGGGACAGCTTGAATACCTCAACACTCCCACAGGTCGTCAAACACCTTTCTAGCAGGTCCAACATACCGTGCAAGTGTGACTCATTGCCCTAGTCTGAGCTGCACTGAGAATAACCCTCGGCTTCGCATTCGATCTGGGACCCCCTGCCTGAAGTCACCCTGCCTCCAGGAGAATGTCAGCTTGCGTTCCGACTGCAACTAAAGCCCAGTTCCTCGTGTAACACTGCAGGCTTTTGAAGAGCCACGGGCCCGGAGGCTTAGCTGGGGCGTTCCTTGGTTGAGGCAGTTTGCTGTTTGCAGAACACCCTGCTTCGACGAGTTGATTCAAGGAAGGAACCACTGGGTAACCTGTGTCTCTTTGGACTTGTTAGAAAGCACAGGGATGCATGCTGCGTGTGCCCGTGGAAATGGGGGCCTGATGGAACTAGCCTTGCTTTCCCATTTGGAAAGCTCCATTCATGCTGCCTTGAAGCTACTTGAAATTGACTGCTGTTGACAGGCCACTAGCCACTGTAGGCATGGCTCTGGGAAGAAAATGAGTTTTCTCCAGGTTAGCCGGGGGTTCGATGGCCGGGGTGGAGCTCATCCTGCCACGCTCTAGAGCTAAAGGGAAAGTCAACGTGAGTACTGGCCTCGAGGTAAGTCCCTGAGTAGCCGCACAGAAAGGGAGGCATGCAGCTCTTTCCATGAGGTCTTAGTCGCTGTTCTGCTTTATTATTATTATTTTTTTATTTTTTATTGTTTTTTTAAGACTTATTGATTGATTGATTGATTGCTATGTTGGGTCTTCGTTTCTGTGCTAGGGCTCTCTCCAATTGCGGTAAGTAGGGGCCATTCTTCATTGCGCTGCATAGGCCTCTCATTATCGCGGCCTCTCTTGTTGCGGAGCACAGGCTCCAGCGGCGCAGGCTCAGTAGTTGTGGCTCACGGGCCCAGTTGCTCCACGGCCACTGGTATCCTCCCAGACCAGGGCTCGAACCCGTGTACCCAGCGTTGGCAGACAGATTCTCAACCACTGCGCCACCAGGGAAGCCCCTGTTCTGCTTTATTTTAAAGGAAGTACCTTTTTCAGGACTCCTAGCCCCCTTGGGTGTGCATCATTTTCCCTCCAAGATCAGTGAGTACCTCCAGACCCCTGTGGGCCTGCTGAGCAACATCGAGGCCCAAAGGTCGGGCCTTCGGAGGCCCTCTGTGTATGCCGAGTGATGGGCAACACACTGCTCGTTCCTTAAGGAGAGCTACATTTCCAGAGCACTGGAACAGCCTCAGGACCACATTTCTAACCAGTGCGACGTGCCATGGAACTGTTCGTCATGGCCCCCGTCTGAGCTGCCATGAGAAAACACTCTGCTTAGGATTCTTCGAGAACCTCGTACCTGAAGTCTCTCTGCTCGAGGAGAAAGTCAGCATCCTACCATGCTGTGTCGCTAACGGGACACTCAGCGTGAGCAGTTGTCTCGAGGTAAGGCCCTGAATTGCCATGCAGAAGCGGAGGCGTGCAGCATTTTCCAGGAGGCCGTAGCCGCTGCTCTGCATTGTTTTAACCTCAGTACGCTCTGCAGGACATCTACGAACCCCGCGTGGGCACCCTATTCCCTGCAAGAACACTGAGTACCCTCAGGCCCCCATGGGCCTGCTAAGCCACATCCAGGCCCGTAGACCTTTGGAACCACTCTGTGTATGCCGAGTGTAGGGCAACAGTCTGCATTCTTTCTTGGGACAGCTTGAATACCTCAACACTCCCACAGGTCGTCAAACACCTTTCTAGCAGGTCCAACATACTGTGCAAGTGTGACTCATGGCCCTAGTCTGAGCTGTACTGAGAATAACCCTCGGCTTTGCATTCGATCTGGGTCCCCCTGCCTAAAGTCACCCTGCCTCCAGGAGAATGTCAGCTTGCGTTCCGACTGCAACTAAAGCCCAGTTACTCGTGTAAAACTGCAGGCTTTTGAAGAGCCACGGGCCCGGAGGCTTAGCTGGGGCGTTCCTTGGTTGAGGTAGTTTGCTGTTTGCAGAACACCCTGCTTCGACGAGTTGATTCAAGGAAGGAACCACTGGGTAACCTGTGTCTCTTTGGACTTGTTAGAAAGCACAGGGATGCATGCTGCGTGTGCCCATGGAAATGGAGCCCTGATGGAACTAGCCTTGCTTTCCCATTTGGAAAGCTCCATTCATGCTGCCTTGAAGCTACTTGAAATTGACTGCTGTTGACAGGCCACTAGCCACTGTAGGCATGGCTCTGGGAAGAAAATGAGTTTTCTCCAGGTTAGCCGGGTGCTTCGATGGCCGGGTTGGAGCTCATCCTGCCACGCTCTAGAGCTAAAGGGAAAGTCAACGTGAGTACTGGCCTCGAGGTAAGTCCCTGAGTAGCCGCTCAGAAAGGGAGGCATGCAGCTCTTTCCATGAGGTCTTAGTTGCTGTTCTGCTTTATTATTATTATTTTTTTATTTTTTATTGTTTTTTTAAGACTTATTGATTGATTGATTGATTGCTATGTTGGGTCTTCGTTTCTGTGCTAGGGCTCTCTCCAATTGCGGTAAGTAGGGGCCACTCTTCATCGCGGTGCATAGGCCTCTCATTATCGCGGCCTCTCTTGTTGCGGAGCACAGGCTCCAGCGGCGGAGGCTCAGTAGTTGTGGCTCACGGGCCCAGTTGCTCCACGGCCTGTGGGATCCTCCCAGACCAGGGCTCGAACCCGTGTACCCTGCGTTGGCAGACAGATTCTCAACCACTGCGCCACCAGGGAAGCCCCTGTTCTGCTTTATTTTAAAGGAAGTACCTTTTTCAGGACTCCTAGCCCCCTTGGGTGTGCATCATTTTCCCTCCAAGATCAGTGAGTACCTCCAGACCCCTGTGGGCCTGCTGAGCAACATCGAGGCCCAAAGGTCGGGCCTTCGGAGGCCCTCTGTGTATGCCGAGTGATGGGCAACACACTGCTCGTTCCTTAAGGAGAGCTACATTTCCAGAGCACTGGAACAGCCTCAGGACCACATTTCTAACCAGTGCGACGTGCCATGGAACTGTTCGTCATGGCCCCCGTCTGAGCTGCCATGAGAAAACACTCTGCTTAGGATTCTTCGAGAACCTCGTACCTGAAGTCTCTCTGCTCGAGGAGAAAGTCAGCATCCTACCATGCTGTGTCGCTAACGGGACACTCAGCGTGAGCAGTTGTCTCGAGGTAAGGCCCTGAATTGCCATGCAGAAGCGGAGGCGTGCAGCATTTTCCAGGAGGCCGTAGCCGCTGCTCTGCATTGTTTTAACCTCAGTACGCTCTGCAGGACATCTAGGAACCCCGCGTGGGCACCCTATTCCCTGCAAGAACACTGAGTACCCTCAGGCCCCCATGGGCCTGCTAAGCCACATCCAGGCCCGTAGCCCTTTGGAACCACTCTGTGTATGCCGAGTGTAGGGCAACAGTCTGCATTCTTTCTTGGGACAGCTTGAATACCTCAACACTCCCACAGGTCGTCAAACACCTTTCTAGCAGGTCCAACATACCGTGCAAGTGTGACTCATTGCCCTAGTCTGAGCTGCACTGAGAATAACTCTCGGCTTCGCATTCGATCTGGGACCCCCTGCCTGAAGTCACCCTGCCTCCAGGAGAATGTCAGCTTGCGTTCCGACTGCAACTAAAGCCCAGTTCCTCGTGTAACACTGCAGGCTTTTGAAGAGCCACGGGCCCGGAGGCTTAGCTGGGGCGTTCCTTGGTTGAGGCAGTTTGCTGTTTGCAGAACACCCTGCTTCGACGAGTTGATTCAAGGAAGGAACCACTGGGTAACCTGTGTCTCTTTGGACTTGTTAGAAAGCACAGGGATGTATGCTGTGTGTGCCCGTGGAAATGGGGGCCTGATGGAACTAGCCTTGCTTTCCCATTTGGAAAGCTCCATTCATGCTGCCTTGAAGCTACTTGAAATTGACTGCTGTTGACAGGCCACTAGCCACTGTAGGCATGGCTCTGGGAAGAAAATGAGTTTTCTCCAGGTTAGCCGGGTGCTTCGATGGCCGGGGTGGAGCTCATCCTGCCACGCTCTAGAGCTAAAGGGAAAGTCAACGTGAGTACTGGCCTCGAGGTAAGTCCCTGAGTAGCCGCGCAGAAAGGGAGGCATGCAGCTCTTTCCATGAGGTCTTAGTCGCTGTTCTGCTTTATTATTATTATTTTTTTTATTTTTTATTGTTTTTTTAAGACTTATTGATTGATTGATTGATTGCTATGTTGGGTCTTCGTTTCTGTGCTAGGGCTCTCTCCAATTGCGGTAAGTAGGGGCCATTCTTCATCGCGTTGCATAGGCCTCTCATTATCGCGCCCTCTCTTGTTGCGGAGCACAGGCTCCAGCGGCGCAGGCTGAGTAGTTGTGGCTCACGGGCCCAGTTGCTCCACGGCCTGTGGGATCCTCCCAGACCAGGGCTCGAACCCGTGTACCCTGCGTTGGCAGACAGATTCTCAACCACTGCGCCACCAGGGAAGCCCCTGTTCTGCTTTATTTTAAAGGAAGTACCCTTTTCAGGACTCCTAGGCCCCTTGGGTGTGCATCATTTTCCCTCCAAGATCAGTGAGTACCTCCAGACCCCTGTGGGCCTGCTGAGCAACATCGAGGCCCAAAGGTCGGGCCTTCGGAGGCCCTCTGTGTATGCCGAGTGATGGGCAACACACTGCTCGTTCCTTAAGGAGAGCTACATTTCCAGAGCACTGGAACAGCCTCAGGACCACATTTCTAACCAGTGCGACGTGCCATGGAACTGTTCGTCATGGCCCCCGTCTGAGCTGCCATGAGAAAACACTCTGCTTAGGATTCTTCGAGAACCTCGTACCTGAAGTCTCTCTGCTCGAGGAGAAAGTCAGCATCCTACCATGCTGTGTCGCTAACGGGACACTCAGCGTGAGCAGTTGTCTCGAGGTAAGGCCCTGAATTGCCATGCAGAAGCGGAGGCGTGCAGCATTTTCCATGAGGCCGTAGCCGCTGCTCTGCATTGTTTTAACCTCAGTACGCTCTGCAGGACATCTAGGAACCCCGCGTGGGCACCCTATTCCCTGCAAGAACACTGAGTACCCTCAGGCCCCCATGGGCCTGCTAAGCCACATCCAGGCCCGTAGCCCTTTGGAACCACTCTGTGTATGCCGAGTGTAGGGCAACAGTCTGCATTCTTTCTTGGGACAGCTTGAATACCTCAACACTCCCACAGGTCGTCAAACACCTTTCTAGCAGGTCCAACATACCGTGCAAGTGTGACTCATTGCCCTAGTCTGAGCTGCACTGAGAATAACCCTCGGCTTCGCATTCGATCTGGGACCCCCTGCCTGAAGTCACCCTGCCTCCAGGAGAATGTCAGCTTGCGTTCCGACTGCAACTAAAGCCCAGTTCCTCGTGTAACACTGCAGGCTTTTGAAGAGCCACGGGCCCGGAGGCTTAGCTGGGGCGTTCCTTGGTTGAGGCAGTTTGCTGTTTGCAGAACACCCTGCTTCGACGAGTTGATTCAAGGAAGGAACCACTGGGTAACCTGTGTCTCTTTGGACTTGTTAGAAAGCACAGGGATGCATGCTGCGTGTGCCCGTGGAAATGGGGGCCTGATGGAACTAGCCTTGCTTTCCCATTTGGAAAGCTCCATTCATGCTGCCTTGAAGCTACTTGAAATTGACTGCTGTTGACAGGCCACTAGCCACTGTAGGCATGGCTCTGGGAAGAAAATGAGTTTTCTCCAGGTTAGCCGGGGGTTCGATGGCCGGGGTGGAGCTCATCCTGCCACGCTCTAGAGCTAAAGGGAAAGTCAACGTGAGTACTGGCCTCGAGGTAAGTCCCTGAGTAGCCGCACAGAAAGGGAGGCATGCAGCTCTTTCCATGAGGTCTTAGTCGCTGTTCTGCTTTATTATTATTATTTTTTTATTTTTTATTGTTTTTTTAAGACTTATTGATTGATTGATTGATTGCTATGTTGGGTCTTCGTTTCTGTGCTAGGGCTCTCTCCAATTGCGGTAAGTAGGGGCCATTCTTCATTGCGCTGCATAGGCCTCTCATTATCGCGGCCTCTCTTGTTGCGGAGCACAGGCTCCAGCGGCGCAGGCTCAGTAGTTGTGGCTCACGGGCCCAGTTGCTCCACGGCCACTGGTATCCTCCCAGACCAGGGCTCGAACCCGTGTACCCAGCGTTGGCAGACAGATTCTCAACCACTGCGCCACCAGGGAAGCCCCTGTTCTGCTTTATTTTAAAGGAAGTACCTTTTTCAGGACTCCTAGCCCCCTTGGGTGTGCATCATTTTCCCTCCAAGATCAGTGAGTACCTCCAGACCCCTGTGGGCCTGCTGAGCAACATCGAGGCCCAAAGGTCGGGCCTTCGGAGGCCCTCTGTGTATGCCGAGTGATGGGCAACACACTGCTCGTTCCTTAAGGAGAGCTACATTTCCAGAGCACTGGAACAGCCTCAGGACCACATTTCTAACCAGTGCGACGTGCCATGGAACTGTTCGTCATGGCCCCCGTCTGAGCTGCCATGAGAAAACACTCTGCTTAGGATTCTTCGAGAACCTCGTACCTGAAGTCTCTCTGCTCGAGGAGAAAGTCAGCATCCTACCATGCTGTGTCGCTAACGGGACACTCAGCGTGAGCAGTTGTCTCGAGGTAAGGCCCTGAATTGCCATGCAGAAGCGGAGGCGTGCAGCATTTTCCAGGAGGCCGTAGCCGCTGCTCTGCATTGTTTTAACCTCAGTACGCTCTGCAGGACATCTACGAACCCCGCGTGGGCACCCTATTCCCTGCAAGAACACTGAGTACCCTCAGGCCCCCATGGGCCTGCTAAGCCACATCCAGGCCCGTAGACCTTTGGAACCACTCTGTGTATGCCGAGTGTAGGGCAACAGTCTGCATTCTTTCTTGGGACAGCTTGAATACCTCAACACTCCCACAGGTCGTCAAACACCTTTCTAGCAGGTCCAACATACTGTGCAAGTGTGACTCATGGCCCTAGTCTGAGCTGTACTGAGAATAACCCTCGGCTTTGCATTCGATCTGGGTCCCCCTGCCTAAAGTCACCCTGCCTCCAGGAGAATGTCAGCTTGCGTTCCGACTGCAACTAAAGCCCAGTTACTCGTGTAAAACTGCAGGCTTTTGAAGAGCCACGGGCCCGGAGGCTTAGCTGGGGCGTTCCTTGGTTGAGGTAGTTTGCTGTTTGCAGAACACCCTGCTTCGACGAGTTGATTCAAGGAAGGAACCACTGGGTAACCTGTGTCTCTTTGGACTTGTTAGAAAGCACAGGGATGCATGCTGCGTGTGCCCATGGAAATGGAGCCCTGATGGAACTAGCCTTGCTTTCCCATTTGGAAAGCTCCATTCATGCTGCCTTGAAGCTACTTGAAATTGACTGCTGTTGACAGGCCACTAGCCACTGTAGGCATGGCTCTGGGAAGAAAATGAGTTTTCTCCAGGTTAGCCGGGTGCTTCGATGGCCGGGTTGGAGCTCATCCTGCCACGCTCTAGAGCTA
This sequence comes from Balaenoptera ricei, assembly GCF_028023285.1. Classification (NCBI taxonomy): domain Eukaryota; kingdom Metazoa; phylum Chordata; class Mammalia; order Artiodactyla; family Balaenopteridae; genus Balaenoptera; species Balaenoptera ricei. Next base: position 37,754,696 of record NC_082659.1, read on the forward strand.
AAGGGAAAGTCAACGTGAGTACTGGCCTCGAGGTAAGTCCCTGAGTAGCCGCTCAGAAAGGGAGGCATGCAGCTCTTTCCATGAGGTCTTAGTTGCTGTTCTGCTTTATTATTATTATTTTTTTATTTTTTATTGTTTTTTTAAGACTTATTGATTGATTGATTGATTGCTATGTTGGGTCTTCGTTTCTGTGCTAGGGCTCTCTCCAATTGCGGTAAGTAGGGGCCACTCTTCATCGCGGTGCATAGGCCTCTCATTATCGCGGCCTCTCTTGTTGCGGAGCACAGGCTCCAGCGGCGGAGGCTCAGTAGTTGTGGCTCACGGGCCCAGTTGCTCCACGGCCTGTGGGATCCTCCCAGACCAGGGCTCGAACCCGTGTACCCTGCGTTGGCAGACAGATTCTCAACCACTGCGCCACCAGGGAAGCCCCTGTTCTGCTTTATTTTAAAGGAAGTACCTTTTTCAGGACTCCTAGCCCCCTTGGGTGTGCATCATTTTCCCTCCAAGATCAGTGAGTACCTCCAGACCCCTGTGGGCCTGCTGAGCAACATCGAGGCCCAAAGGTCGGGCCTTCGGAGGCCCTCTGTGTATGCCGAGTGATGGGCAACACACTGCTCGTTCCTTAAGGAGAGCTACATTTCCAGAGCACTGGAACAGCCTCAGGACCACATTTCTAACCAGTGCGACGTGCCATGGAACTGTTCGTCATGGCCCCCGTCTGAGCTGCCATGAGAAAACACTCTGCTTAGGATTCTTCGAGAACCTCGTACCTGAAGTCTCTCTGCTCGAGGAGAAAGTCAGCATCCTACCATGCTGTGTCGCTAACGGGACACTCAGCGTGAGCAGTTGTCTCGAGGTAAGGCCCTGAATTGCCATGCAGAAGCGGAGGCGTGCAGCATTTTCCATGAGGCCGTAGCCGCTGCTCTGCATTGTTTTAACCTCAGTACGCTCTGCAGGACATCTACGAACCCCGCGTGGGCACCCTATTCCCTGCAAGAACACTGAGTACCCTCAGGCCCCCATGGGCCTGCTAAGCCACATCCAGGCCCGTAGCCCTTTGGAACCACTCTGTGTATGCCGAGTGTAGGGCAACAGTCTGCATTCTTTCTTGGGACAGCTTGAATACCTCAACACTCCCACAGGTCGTCAAACACCTTTCTAGCAGGTCCAACATATCGTGCAAGTGTGACTCATTGCCCTAGTCTGAGCTGCACTGAGAATAACCCTCGGCTTCGCATTCGATCTGGGACCCCCTGCCTGAAGTCACCCTGCCTCCAGGAGAATGTCAGCTTGCGTTCCGACTGCAACTAAAGCCCAGTTCCTCGTGTAACACTGCAGGCTTTTGAAGAGCCACGGGCCCGGAGGCTTAGCTGGGGCGTTCCTTGGTTGAGGCAGTTTGCTGTTTGCAGAACACCCTGCTTCGACGAGTTGATTCAAGGAAGGAACCACTGGGTAACCTGTGTCTCTTTGGACTTGTTAGAAAGCACAGGGATGCATGCTGCGTGTGCCCGTGGAAATGGGGGCCTGATGGAACTAGCCTTGCTTTCCCATTTGGAAAGCTCCATTCATGCTGCCTTGAAGCTACTTGAAATTGACTGCTGTTGACAGGCCACTAGCCACTGTAGGCATGGCTCTGGGAAGAAAATGAGTTTTCTCCAGGTTAGCCGGGGGTTCGATGGCCGGGGTGGAGCTCATCCTGCCACGCTCTAGAGCTAAAGGGAAAGTCAACGTGAGTACTGGCCTCGAGGTAAGTCCCTGAGTAGCCGCGCAGAAAGGGAGGCATGCAGCTCTTTCCATGAGGTCTTAGTCGCTGTTCTGCTTTATTATTATTATTTTTTTATTTTTTATTGTTTTTTTAAGACTTATTGATTGATTGATTGATTGCTATGTTGGGTCTTCGTTTCTGTGCTAGGGCTCTCTCCAATTGCGGTAAGTAGGGGCCACTCTTCATCGCGCTGCATAGGCCTCTCATTATCGCGGCCTCTCTTGTTGCGGAGCACAGGCTCCAGCGGCGCAGGCTCAGTAGTTGTGGCTCACGGGCCCAGTTGCTCCACGGCCACTGGTATCCTCCCAGACCAGGGCTCGAACCCGTGTACCCTGCGTTGGCAGACAGATTCTCAACCACTGCGCCACCAGGGAAGCCCCTGTTCTGCTTTATTTTAAAGGAAGTACCTTTTTCAGGACTCCTAGCCCCCTTGGGTGTGCATCATTTTCCCTCCAAGATCAGTGAGTACCTCCAGACCCCTGTGGGCCTGCTGAGCAACATCGAGGCCCAAAGGTCGGGCCTTCGGAGGCCCTCTGTGTATGCCGAGTGATGGGCAACACACTGCTCGTTCCTTAAGGAGAGCTACATTTCCAGAGCACTGGAACAGCCTCAGGACCACATTTCTAACCAGTGCGACGTGCCATGGAACTGTTCGTCATGGCCCCCGTCTGAGCTGCCATGAGAAAACACTCTGCTTAGGATTCTTCGAGAACCTCGTACCTGAAGTCTCTCTGCTCGAGGAGAAAGTCAGCATCCTACCATGCTGTGTCGCTAACGGGACACTCAGCGTGAGCAGTTGTCTCGAGGTAAGGCCCTGAATTGCCATGCAGAAGCGGAGGCGTGCAGCATTTTCCAGGAGGCCGTAGCCGCTGCTCTGCATTGTTTTAACCTCAGTACGCTCTGCAGGACATCTAGGAACCCCGCGTGGGCACCCTATTCCCTGCAAGAACACTGAGTACCCTCAGGCCCCCATGGGCCTGGTAAACCACATCCAGGCCCGTAGCCCTTTGGAACCACTCTGTGTATGCCGAGTGTAGGGCAACAGTCTGCATTCTTTCTTGGGACAGCTTGAATACCTCAACACTCCCACAGGTCGTCAAACACCTTTCTAGCAGGTCCAACATACTGTGCAAGTGTGACTCATGGCCCTAGTCTGAGCTGTACTGAGAATAACCCTCGGCTTTGCATTCGATCTGGGTCCCCCTGCCTAAAGTCACCCTGCCTCCAGGAGAATGTCAGCTTGCGTTCCGACTGCAACTAAAGCCCAGTTCCTCGTGTAAAACTGCAGGCTTTTGAAGAGCCACGGGCCCGGAGGCTTAGCTGGGGCGTTCCTTGGTTGAGGTAGTTTGCTGTTTGCAGAACACCCTGCTTCGACGAGTTGATTCAAGGAAGGAACCACTGGGTAACCTGTGTCTCTTTGGACTTGTTAGAAAGCACAGGGATGCATGCTGCGTGTGCCCATGGAAATGGGGCCCTGATGGAACTAGCCTTGCTTTCCCATTTGGAAAGCTCCATTCATGCTGCCTTGAAGCTACTTGAAATTGACTGCTGTTGACAGGCCACTAGCCACTGTAGGCATGGCTCTGGGAAGAAAATGAGTTTTCTCCAGGTTAGCCGGGTGCTTCGATGGCCGGGTTGGAGCTCATCCTGCCACGCTCTAGAGCTAAAGGGAAAGTCAACGTGAGTACTGGCCTCGAGGTAAGTCCCTGAGTAGCCGCGCAGAAAGGGAGGCATGCAGCTCTTTTCATGAGGTCTTAGTCGCTGTTCTGCTTTATTATTATTATTTTTTTATTTTTTATTGTTTTTTTAAGACTTATTGATTGATTGATTGATTGATTGCTATGTTGGGTCTTCGTTTCTGTGCTAGGGCTCTCTCCAATTGCGGTAAGTAGGGGCCACTCTTCATCGCGGTGCATAGGCCTCTCATTATCGCGGCCTCTCTTGTTGCGGAGCACAGGCTCCAGCGGCGCAGGCTCAGTAGTTGTGGCTCACGGGCCCAGTTGCTCCACGACCTCTGGGATCCTCCCAGACCAGGGCTCGAACCCGTGTACCCTGCGTTGGCAGACAGATTCTCAACCACTGCGCCACCAGGGAAGCCCCTGTTCTGCTTTATTTTAAAGGAAGTACCTTTTTCAGGACTCCTAGCCCCCTTGGGTGTGCATCATTTTCCCTCCAAGATCAGTGAGTACCTCCAGACCCCTGTGGGCCTGCTGAGCAACATCGAGGCCCAAAGGTCGGGCCTTCGGAGGCCCTCTGTGTATGCCGAGTGATGGGCAACACACTGCTCGTTCCTTAAGGAGAGCTACATTTCCAGAGCACTGGAACAGCCTCAGGACCACATTTCTAACCAGTGCGACGTGCCATGGAACTGTTCGTCATGGCCCCCGTCTGAGCTGCCATGAGAAAACACTCTGCTTAGGATTCTTCGAGAACCTCGTACCTGAAGTCTCTCTGCTCGAGGAGAAAGTCAGCATCCTACCATGCTGTGTCGCTAACGGGACACTCAGCGTGAGCAGTTGTCTCGAGGTAAGGCCCTGAATTGCCATGCAGAAGCAGAGGCGTGCAGCATTTTCCATGAGGCCGTAGCCGCTGCTCTGCATTGTTTTAACCTCAGTACGCTCTGCAGGACATCTAGGAACCCCGCGTGGGCACCCTATTCCCTGCAAGAACACTGAGTACCCTCAGGCCCCCATGGGCCTGCTAAGCCACATCCAGGCCCGTAGCCCTTTGGAACCACTCTGTGTATGCCGAGTGTAGGGCAACAGTCTGCATTCTTTCTTGGGACAGCTTGAATACCTCAACACTCCCACAGGTCGTCAAACACCTTTCTAGCAGGTCCAACATACCGTGCAAGTGTGACTCATTGCCCTAGTCTGAGCTGCACTGAGAATAACCCTCGGCTTCGCATTCGATCTGGGACCCCCTGCCTGAAGTCACCCTGCCTCCAGGAGAATGTCAGCTTGCGTTCCGACTGCAACTAAAGCCCAGTTCCTCGTGTAACACTGCAGGCTTTTGAAGAGCCACGGGCCCGGAGCCTTAGCTGGGGCGTTCCTTGGTTGAGGCAGTTTGCTGTTTGCAGAACACCCTGCTTCGACGAGTTGATTCAAGGAAGGAACCACTGGGTAACCTGTGTCTCTTTGGACTTGTTAGAAAGCACAGGGATGCATGCTGCGTGTGCCCGTGGAAATGGGGGCCTGATGGAACTAGCCTTGCTTTCCCATTTGGAAAGCTCCATTCATGCTGCCTTGAAGCTACTTGAAATTGACTGCTGTTGACAGGCCACTAGCCACTGTAGGCATGGCTCTGGGAAGAAAATGAGTTTTCTCCAGGTTAGCCGGGTGCTTCGATGGCCGGGTTGGAGCTCATCCTGCCACGCTCTAGAGCTAAAGGGAAAGTCAACGTGAGTACTGGCCTCGAGGTAAGTCCCTGAGTAGCCGCTCAGAAAGGGAGGCATGCAGCTCTTTCCATGAGGTCTTAGTTGCTGTTCTGCTTTATTATTATTATTTTTTTATTTTTTATTGTTTTTTTAAGACTTATTGATTGATTGATTGATTGCTATGTTGGGTCTTCGTTTCTGTGCTAGGGCTCTCTCCAATTGCGGTAAGTAGGGGCCACTCTTCATCGCGGTGCATAGGCCTCTCATTATCGCGGCCTCTCTTGTTGCGGAGCACAGGCTCCAGCGGCGGAGGCTCAGTAGTTGTGGCTCACGGGCCCAGTTGCTCCACGGCCTGTGGGATCCTCCCAGACCAGGGCTCGAACCCGTGTACCCTGCGTTGGCAGACAGATTCTCAACCACTGCGCCACCAGGGAAGCCCCTGTTCTGCTTTATTTTAAAGGAAGTACCTTTTTCAGGACTCCTAACCCCCTTGGGTGTGCATCATTTTCCCTCCAAGATCAGTGAGTACCTCCAGACCCCTGTGGGCCTGCTGAGCAACATCGAGGCCCAAAGGTCGGGCCTTCGGAGGCCCTCTGTGTATGCCGAGTGATGGGCAACACACTGCTCGTTCCTTAAGGAGAGCTACATTTCCAGAGCACTGGAACAGCCTCAGGACCACATTTCTAACCAGTGCGACGTGCCATGGAACTGTTCGTCATGGCCCCCGTCTGAGCTGCCATGAGAAAACACTCTGCTTAGGATTCTTCGAGAACCTCGTACCTGAAGTCTCTCTGCTCGAGGAGAAAGTCAGCATCCTACCATGCTGTGTCGCTAACGGGACACTCAGCGTGAGCAGTTGTCTCGAGGTAAGGCCCTGAATTGCCATGCAGAAGCGGAGGCGTGCAGCATTTTCCATGAGGCCGTAGCCGCTGCTCTGCATTGTTTTAACCTCAGTACGCTCTGCAGGACATCTACGAACCCCGCGTGGGCACCCTATTCCCTGCAAGAACACTGAGTACCCTCAGGCCCCCATGGGCCTGCTAAGCCACATCCAGGCCCGTAGCCCTTTGGAACCACTCTGTGTATGCCGAGTGTAGGGCAACAGTCTGCATTCTTTCTTGGGACAGCTTGAATACCTCAACACTCCCACAGGTCGTCAAACACCTTTCTAGCAGGTCCAACATATCGTGCAAGTGTGACTCATTGCCCTAGTCTGAGCTGCACTGAGAATAACCCTCGGCTTCGCATTCGATCTGGGACCCCCTGCCTGAAGTCACCCTGCCTCCAGGAGAATGTCAGCTTGCGTTCCGACTGCAACTAAAGCCCAGTTCCTCGTGTAACACTGCAGGCTTTTGAAGAGCCACGGGCCCGGAGGCTTAGCTGGGGCGTTCCTTGGTTGAGGCAGTTTGCTGTTTGCAGAACACCCTGCTTCGACGAGTTGATTCAAGGAAGGAACCACTGGGTAACCTGTGTCTCTTTGGACTTGTTAGAAAGCACAGGGATGCATGCTGCGTGTGCCCGTGGAAATGGGGGCCTGATGGAACTAGCCTTGCTTTCCCATTTGGAAAGCTCCATTCATGCTGCCTTGAAGCTACTTGAAATTGACTGCTGTTGACAGGCCACTAGCCACTGTAGGCATGGCTCTGGGAAGAAAATGAGTTTTCTCCAGGTTAGCCGGGGGTTCGATGGCCGGGGTGGAGCTCATCCTGCCACGCTCTAGAGCTAAAGGGAAAGTCAACGTGAGTACTGGCCTCGAGGTAAGTCCCTGAGTAGCCGCGCAGAAAGGGAGGCATGCAGCTCTTTCCATGAGGTCTTAGTCGCTGTTCTGCTTTATTATTATTATTTTTTTATTTTTTATTGTTTTTTTAAGACTTATTGATTGATTGATTGATTGCTATGTTGGGTCTTCGTTTCTGTGCTAGGGCTCTCTCCAATTGCGGTAAGTAGGGGCCACTCTTCATCGCGCTGCATAGGCCTCTCATTATCGCGGCCTCTCTTGTTGCGGAGCACAGGCTCCAGCGGCGCAGGCTCAGTAGTTGTGGCTCACGGGCCCAGTTGCTCCACGGCCACTGGTATCCTCCCAGACCAGGGCTCGAACCCGTGTACCCTGCGTTGGCAGACAGATTCTCAACCACTGCGCCACCAGGGAAGCCCCTGTTCTGCTTTATTTTAAAGGAAGTACCTTTTTCAGGACTCCTAGCCCCCTTGGGTGTGCATCATTTTCCCTCCAAGATCAGTGAGTACCTCCAGACCCCTGTGGGCCTGCTGAGCAACATCGAGGCCCAAAGGTCGGGCCTTCGGAGGCCCTCTGTGTATGCCGAGTGATGGGCAACACACTGCTCGTTCCTTAAGGAGAGCTACATTTCCAGAGCACTGGAACAGCCTCAGGACCACATTTCTAACCAGTGCGACGTGCCATGGAACTGTTCGTCATGGCCCCCGTCTGAGCTGCCATGAGAAAACACTCTGCTTAGGATTCTTCGAGAACCTCGTACCTGAAGTCTCTCTGCTCGAGGAGAAAGTCAGCATCCTACCATGCTGTGTCGCTAACGGGACACTCAGCGTGAGCAGTTGTCTCGAGGTAAGGCCCTGAATTGCCATGCAGAAGCGGAGGCGTGCAGCATTTTCCAGGAGGCCGTAGCCGCTGCTCTGCATTGTTTTAACCTCAGTACGCTCTGCAGGACATCTAGGAACCCCGCGTGGGCACCCTATTCCCTGCAAGAACACTGAGTACCCTCAGGCCCCCATGGGCCTGGTAAACCACATCCAGGCCCGTAGCCCTTTGGAACCACTCTGTGTATGCCGAGTGTAGGGCAACAGTCTGCATTCTTTCTTGGGACAGCTTGAATACCTCAACACTCCCACAGGTCGTCAAACACCTTTCTAGCAGGTCCAACATACTGTGCAAGTGTGACTCATGGCCCTAGTCTGAGCTGTACTGAGAATAACCCTCGGCTTTGCATTCGATCTGGGTCCCCCTGCCTAAAGTCACCCTGCCTCCAGGAGAATGTCAGCTTGCGTTCCGACTGCAACTAAAGCCCAGTTCCTCGTGTAAAACTGCAGGCTTTTGAAGAGCCACGGGCCCGGAGGCTTAGCTGGGGCGTTCCTTGGTTGAGGTAGTTTGCTGTTTGCAGAACACCCTGCTTCGACGAGTTGATTCAAGGAAGGAACCACTGGGTAACCTGTGTCTCTTTGGACTTGTTAGAAAGCACAGGGATGCATGCTGCGTGTGCCCATGGAAATGGGGCCCTGATGGAACTAGCCTTGCTTTCCCATTTGGAAAGCTCCATTCATGCTGCCTTGAAGCTACTTGAAATTGACTGCTGTTGACAGGCCACTAGCCACTGTAGGCATGGCTCTGGGAAGAAAATGAGTTTTCTCCAGGTTAGCCGGGTGCTTCGATGGCCGGGTTGGAGCTCATCCTGCCACGCTCTAGAGCTAAAGGGAAAGTCAACGTGAGTACTGGCCTCGAGGTAAGTCCCTGAGTAGCCGCGCAGAAAGGGAGGCATGCAGCTCTTTTCATGAGGTCTTAGTCGCTGTTCTGCTTTATTATTATTATTTTTTTATTTTTTATTGTTTTTTTAAGACTTATTGATTGATTGATTGATTGATTGCTATGTTGGGTCTTCGTTTCTGTGCTAGGGCTCTCTCCAATTGCAGTAAGTAGGGGCCACTCTTCATCGCGGTGCATAGGCCTCTCATTATCGCGGCCTCTCTTGTTGCGGAGCACAGGCTCCAGCGGCGCAGGCTCAGTAGTTGTGGCTCACGGGCCCAGTTGCTCCACGACCTCTGGGATCCTCCCAGACCAGGGCTCGAACCCGTGTACCCTGCGTTGGCAGACAGATTCTCAACCACTGCGCCACCAGGGAAGCCCCTGTTCTGCTTTATTTTAAAGGAAGTACCTTTTTCAGGACTCCTAGCCCCCTTGGGTGTGCATCATTTTCCCTCCAAGATCAGTGAGTACCTCCAGACCCCTGTGGGCCTGCTGAGCAACATCGAGGCCCAAAGGTCGGGCCTTCGGAGGCCCTCTGTGTATGCCGAGTGATGGGCAACACACTGCTCGTTCCTTAAGGAGAGCTACATTTCCAGAGCACTGGAACAGCCTCAGGACCACATTTCTAACCAGTGCGACGTGCCATGGAACTGTTCGTCATGGCCCCCGTCTGAGCTGCCATGAGAAAACACTCTGCTTAGGATTCTTCGAGAACCTCGTACCTGAAGTCTCTCTGCTCGAGGAGAAAGTCAGCATCCTACCATGCTGTGTCGCTAACGGGACACTCAGCGTGAGCAGTTGTCTCGAGGTAAGGCCCTGAATTGCCATGCAGAAGCGGAGGCGTGCAGCATTTTCCAGGAGGCCGTAGCCGCTGCTCTGCATTGTTTTAACCTCAGTACGCTCTGCAGGACATCTAGGAACCCCGCGTGGGCACCCTATTCCCTGCAAGAACACTGAGTACCCTCAGGCCCCCATGGGCCTGCTAAGCCACATCCAGGCCCGTAGCCCTTTGGAACCACTCTGTGTATGCCGAGTGTAGGGCAACAGTCTGCATTCTTTCTTGGGACAGCTTGAATACCTCAACACTCCCACAGGTCGTCAAACACCTTTCTAGCAGGTCCAACATACCGTGCAAGTGTGACTCATTGCCCTAGTCTGAGCTGCACTGAGAATAACCCTCGGCTTCGCATTCGATCTGGGACCCCCTGCCTGAAGTCACCCTGCCTCCAGGAGAATGTCAGCTTGCGTTCCGACTGCAACTAAAGCCCAGTTCCTCGTGTAACACTGCAGGCTTTTGAAGAGCCACGGGCCCGGAGGCTTAGCTGGGGCGTTCCTTGGTTGAGGCAGTTTGCTGTTTGCAGAACACCCTGCTTCGACGAGTTGATTCAAGGAAGGAACCACTGGGTAACCTGTGTCTCTTTGGACTTGTTAGAAAGCACAGGGATGCATGCTGCGTGTGCCCGTGGAAATGGGGGCCTGATGGAACTAGCCTTGCTTTCCCATTTGGAAAGCTCCATTCATGCTGCCTTGAAGCTACTTGAAATTGACTGCTGTTGACAGGCCACTAGCCACTGTAGGCATGGCTCTGGGAAGAAAATGAGTTTTCTCCAGGTTAGCCGGGGGTTCGATGGCCGGGGTGGAGCTCATCCTGCCACGCTCTAGAGCTAAAGGGAAAGTCAACGTGAGTACTGGCCTCGAGGTAAGTCCCTGAGTAGCCGCACAGAAAGGGAGGCATGCAGCTCTTTCCATGAGGTCTTAGTCGCTGTTCTGCTTTATTATTATTATTTTTTTATTTTTTATTGTTTTTTTAAGACTTATTGATTGATTGATTGATTGCTATGTTGGGTCTTCGTTTCTGTGCTAGGGCTCTCTCCAATTGCGGTAAGTAGGGGCCATTCTTCATTGCGCTGCATAGGCCTCTCATTATCGCGGCCTCTCTTGTTGCGGAGCACAGGCTCCAGCGGCGCAGGCTCAGTACTTGTGGCTCACGGGCCCAGTTGCTCCACGGCCACTGGTATCCTCCCAGACCAGGGCTCGAACCCGTGTACCCAGCGTTGGCAGACAGATTCTCAACCACTGCGCCACCAGGGAAGCCCCTGTTCTGCTTTATTTTAAAGGAAGTACCTTTTTCAGGACTCCTAGCCCCCTTGGGTGTGCATCATTTTCCCTCCAAGATCAGTGAGTACCTCCAGACCCCTGTGGGCCTGCTGAGCAACATCGAGGCCCAAAGGTCGGGCCTTCGGAGGCCCTCTGTGTATGCCGAGTGATGGGCAACACACTGCTCGTTCCTTAAGGAGAGCTACATTTCCAGAGCACTGGAACAGCCTCAGGACCACATTTCTAACCAGTGCGACGTGCCATGGAACTGTTCGTCATGGCCCCCGTCTGAGCTGCCATGAGAAAACACTCTGCTTAGGATTCTTCGAGAACCTCGTACCTGAAGTCTCTCTGCTCGAGGAGAAAGTCAGCATCCTACCATGCTGTGTCGCTAACGGGACACTCAGCGTGAGCAGTTGTCTCGAGGTAAGGCCCTGAATTGCCATGCAGAAGCGGAGGCGTGCAGCATTTTCCAGGAGGCCGTAGCCGCTGCTCTGCATTGTTTTAACCTCAGTACGCTCTGCAGGACATCTAGGAACCCCGCGTGGGCACCCTATTCCCTGCAAGAACACTGAGTACCCTCAGGCCCCCATGGGCCTGCTAAGCCACATCCAGGCCCGTAGACCTTTGGAACCACTCTGTGTATGCCGAGTGTAGGGCAACAGTCTGCATTCTTTCTTGGGACAGCTTGAATACCTCAACACTCCCACAGGTCGTCAAACACCTTTCTAGCAGGTCCAACATACTGTGCAAGTGTGACTCATGGCCCTAGTCTGAGCTGTACTGAGAATAACCCTCGGCTTTGCATTCGATCTGGGTCCCCCTGCCTAAAGTCACCCTGCCTCCAGGAGAATGTCAGCTTGCGTTCCGACTGCAACTAAAGCCCAGTTACTCGTGTAAAACTGCAGGCTTTTGAAGAGCCACGGGCCCGGAGGCTTAGCTGGGGCGTTCCTTGGTTGAGGTAGTTTGCTGTTTGCAGAACACCCTGCTTCGACGAGTTGATTCAAGGAAGGAACCACTGGGTAACCTGTGTCTCTTTGGACTTGTTAGAAAGCACAGGGATGCATGCTGCGTGTGCCCATGGAAATGGAGCCCTGATGGAACTAGCCTTGCTTTCCCATTTGGAAAGCTCCATTCATGCTGCCTTGAAGCTACTTGAAATTGACTGCTGTTGACAGGCCACTAGCCACTGTAGGCATGGCTCTGGGAAGAAAATGAGTTTTCTCCAGGTTAGCCGGGTGCTTCGATGGCCGGGTTGGAGCTCATCCTGCCACGCTCTAGAGCTAAAGGGAAAGTCAACGTGAGTACTGGCCTCGAGGTAAGTCCCTGAGTAGCCGCTCAGAAAGGGAGGCATGCAGCTCTTTCCATGAGGTCTTAGTTGCTGTTCTGCTTTATTATTATTATTTTTTTATTTTTTATTGTTTTTTTAAGACTTATTGATTGATTGATTGATTGCTATGTTGGGTCTTCGTTTCTGTGCTAGGGCTCTCTCCAATTGCGGTAAGTAGGGGCCACTCTTCATCGCGGTGCATAGGCCTCTCATTATCGCGGCCTCTCTTGTTGCGGAGCACAGGCTCCAGCGGCGGAGGCTCAGTAGTTGTGGCTCACGGGCCCAGTTGCTCCACGGCCTGTGGGATCCTCCCAGACCAGGGCTCGAACCCGTGTACCCTGCGTTGGCAGACAGATTCTCAACCACTGCGCCACCAGGGAAGCCCCTGTTCTGCTTTATTTTAAAGGAAGTACCTTTTTCAGGACTCCTAGCCCCCTTGGGTGTGCATCATTTTCCCTCCAAGATCAGTGAGTACCTCCAGACCCCTGTGGGCCTGCTGAGCAACATCGAGGCCCAAAGGTCGGGCCTTCGGAGGCCCTCTGTGTATGCCGAGTGATGGGCAACACACTGCTCGTTCCTTAAGGAGAGCTACATTTCCAGAGCACTGGAACAGCCTCAGGACCACATTTCTAACCAGTGCGACGTGCCATGGAACTGTTCGTCATGGCCCCCGTCTGAGCTGCCATGAGAAAACACTCTGCTTAGGATTCTTCGAGAACCTCGTACCTGAAGTCTCTCTGCTCGAGGAGAAAGTCAGCATCCTACCATGCTGTGTCGCTAACGGGACACTCAGCGTGAGCAGTTGTCTCGAGGTAAGGCCCTGAATTGCCATGCAGAAGCGGAGGCGTGCAGCATTTTCCATGAGGCCGTAGCCGCTGCTCTGCATTGTTTTAACCTCAGTACGCTCTGCAGGACATCTACGAACCCCGCGTGGGCACCCTATTCCCTGCAAGAACACTGAGTACCCTCAGGCCCCCATGGGCCTGCTAAGCCACATCCAGGCCCGTAGCCCTTTGGAACCACTCTGTGTATGCCGAGTGTAGGGCAACAGTCTGCATTCTTTCTTGGGACAGCTTGAATACCTCAACACTCCCACAGGTCGTCAAACACCTTTCTAGCAGGTCCAACATATCGTGCAAGTGTGACTCATTGCCCTAGTCTGAGCTGCACTGAGAATAACCCTCGGCTTCGCATTCGATCTGGGACCCCCTGCCTGAAGTCACCCTGCCTCCAGGAGAATGTCAGCTTGCGTTCCGACTGCAACTAAAGCCCAGTTCCTCGTGTAACACTGCAGGCTTTTGAAGAGCCACGGGCCCGGAGGCTTAGCTGGGGCGTTCCTTGGTTGAGGCAGTTTGCTGTTTGCAGAACACCCTGCTTCGACGAGTTGATTCAAGGAAGGAACCACTGGGTAACCTGTGTCTCTTTGGACTTGTTAGAAAGCACAGGGATGCATGCTGCGTGTGCCCGTGGAAATGGGGGCCTGATGGAACTAGCCTTGCTTTCCCATTTGGAAAGCTCCATTCATGCTGCCTTGAAGCTACTTGAAATTGACTGCTGTTGACAGGCCACTAGCCACTGTAGGCATGGCTCTGGGAAGAAAATGAGTTTTCTCCAGGTTAGCCGGGGGTTCGATGGCCGGGGTGGAGCTCATCCTGCCACGCTCTAGAGCTAAAGGGAAAGTCAACGTGAGTACTGGCCTCGAGGTAAGTCCCTGAGTAGCCGCGCAGAAAGGGAGGCATGCAGCTCTTTCCATGAGGTCTTAGTCGCTGTTCTGCTTTATTATTATTATTTTTTTATTTTTTATTGTTTTTTTAAGACTTATTGATTGATTGATTGATTGCTATGTTGGGTCTTCGTTTCTGTGCTAGGGCTCTCTCCAATTGCGGTAAGTAGGGGCCACTCTTCATCGCGCTGCATAGGCCTCTCATTATCGCGGCCTCTCTTGTTGCGGAGCACAGGCTCCAGCGGCGCAGGCTCAGTAGTTGTGGCTCACGGGCCCAGTTGCTCCACGGCCACTGGTATCCTCCCAGACCAGGGCTCGAACCCGTGTACCCTGCGTTGGCAGACAGATTCTCAACCACTGCGCCACCAGGGAAGCCCCTGTTCTGCTTTATTTTAAAGGAAGTACCTTTTTCAGGACTCCTAGCCCCCTTGGGTGTGCATCATTTTCCCTCCAAGATCAGTGAGTACCTCCAGACCCCTGTGGGCCTGCTGAGCAACATCGAGGCCCAAAGGTCGGGCCTTCGGAGGCCCTCTGTGTATGCCGAGTGATGGGCAACACACTGCTCGTTCCTTAAGGAGAGCTACATTTCCAGAGCACTGGAACAGCCTCAGGACCACATTTCTAACCAGTGCGACGTGCCATGGAACTGTTCGTCATGGCCCCCGTCTGAGCTGCCATGAGAAAACACTCTGCTTAGGATTCTTCGAGAACCTCGTACCTGAAGTCTCTCTGCTCGAGGAGAAAGTCAGCATCCTACCATGCTGTGTCGCTAACGGGACACTCAGCGTGAGCAGTTGTCTCGAGGTAAGGCCCTGAATTGCCATGCAGAAGCGGAGGCGTGCAGCATTTTCCAGGAGGCCGTAGCCGCTGCTCTGCATTGTTTTAACCTCAGTACGCTCTGCAGGACATCTACGAACCCCGCGTGGGCACCCTATTCCCTGCAAGAACACTGAGTACCCTCAGGCCCCCATGGGCCTGGTAAACCACATCCAGGCCCGTAGCCCTTTGGAACCACTCTGTGTATGCCGAGTGTAGGGCAACAGTCTGCATTCTTTCTTGGGACAGCTTGAATACCTCAACACTCCCACAGGTCGTCAAACACCTTTCTAGCAGGTCCAACATACTGTGCAAGTGTGACTCATGGCCCTAGTCTGAGCTGTACTGAGAATAACCCTCGGCTTTGCATTCGATCTGGGTCCCCCTGCCTAAAGTCACCCTGCCTCCAGGAGAATGTCAGCTTGCGTTCCGACTGCAACTAAAGCCCAGTTCCTCGTGTAAAACTGCAGGCTTTTGAAGAGCCACGGGCCCGGAGGCTTAGCTGGGGCGTTCCTTGGTTGAGGTAGTTTGCTGTTTGCAGAACACCCTGCTTCGACGAGTTGATTCAAGGAAGGAACCACTGGGTAACCTGTGTCTCTTTGGACTTGTTAGAAAGCACAGGGATGCATGCTGCGTGTGCCCATGGAAATGGGGCCCTGATGGAACTAGCCTTGCTTTCCCATTTGGAAAGCTCCATTCATGCTGCCTTGAAGCTACTTGAAATTGACTGCTGTTGACAGGCCACTAGCCACTGTAGGCATGGCTCTGGGAAGAAAATGAGTTTTCTCCAGGTTAGCCGGGTGCTTCGATGGCCGGGTTGGAGCTCATCCTGCCACGCTCTAGAGCTAAAGGGAAAGTCAACGTGAGTACTGGCCTCGAGGTAAGTCCCTGAGTAGCCGCGCAGAAAGGGAGGCATGCAGCTCTTTTCATGAGGTCTTAGTCGCTGTTCTGCTTTATTATTATTATTTTTTTATTTTTTATTGTTTTTTTAAGACTTATTGATTGATTGATTGATTGATTGCTATGTTGGGTCTTCGTTTCTGTGCTAGGGCTCTCTCCAATTGCGGTAAGTAGGGGCCACTCTTCATCGCGGTGCATAGGCCTCTCATTATCGCGGCCTCTCTTGTTGCGGAGCACAGGCTCCAGCGGCGCAGGCTCAGTAGTTGTGGCTCACGGGCCCAGTTGCTCCACGACCTCTGGGATCCTCCCAGACCAGGGCTCGAACCCGTGTACCCTGCGTTGGCAGACAGATTCTCAACCACTGCGCCACCAGGGAAGCCCCTGTTCTGCTTTATTTTAAAGGAAGTACCTTTTTCAGGACTCCTAGCCCCCTTGGGTGTGCATCATTTTCCCTCCAAGATCAGTGAGTACCTCCAGACCCCTGTGGGCCTGCTGAGCAACATCGAGGCCCAAAGGTCGGGCCTTCGGAGGCCCTCTGTGTATGCCGAGTGATGGGCAACACACTGCTCGTTCCTTAAGGAGAGCTACATTTCCAGAGCACTGGAACAGCCTCAGGACCACATTTCTAACCAGTGCGACGTGCCATGGAACTGTTCGTCATGGCCCCCGTCTGAGCTGCCATGAGAAAACACTCTGCTTAGGATTCTTCGAGAACCTCGTACCTGAAGTCTCTCTGCTCGAGGAGAAAGTCAGCATCCTACCATGCTGTGTCGCTAACGGGACACTCAGCGTGAGCAGTTGTCTCGAGGTAAGGCCCTGAATTGCCATGCAGAAGCGGAGGCGTGCAGCATTTTCCAGGAGGCCGTAGCCGCTGCTCTGCATTGTTTTAACCTCAGTACGCTCTGCAGGACATCTACGAACCCCGCGTGGGCACCCTATTCCCTGCAAGAACACTGAGTACCCTCAGGCCCCCATGGGCCTGGTAAACCACATCCAGGCCCGTAGCCCTTTGGAACCACTCTGTGTATGCCGAGTGTAGGGCAACAGTCTGCATTCTTTCTTGGGACAGCTTGAATACCTCAACACTCCCACAGGTCGTCAAACACCTTTCTAGCAGGTCCAACATACTGTGCAAGTGTGACTCATGGCCCTAGTCTGAGCTGTACTGAGAATAACCCTCGGCTTTGCATTCGATCTGGGTCCCCCTGCCTAAAGTCACCCTGCCTCCAGGAGAATGTCAGCTTGCGTTCCGACTGCAACTAAAGCCCAGTTCCTCGTGTAAAACTGCAGGCTTTTGAAGAGCCACGGGCCCGGAGGCTTAGCTGGGGCGTTCCTTGGTTGAGGTAGTTTGCTGTTTGCAGAACACCCTGCTTCGACGAGTTGATTCAAGGAAGGAACCACTGGGTAACCTGTGTCTCTTTGGACTTGTTAGAAAGCACAGGGATGCATGCTGCGTGTGCCCATGGAAATGGGGCCCTGATGGAACTAGCCTTGCTTTCCCATTTGGAAAGCTCCATTCATGCTGCCTTGAAGCTACTTGAAATTGACTGCTGTTGACAGGCCACTAGCCACTGTAGGCATGGCTCTGGGAAGAAAATGAGTTTTCTCCAGGTTAGCCGGGTGCTTCGATGGCCGGGTTGGAGCTCATCCTGCCACGCTCTAGAGCTAAAGGGAAAGTCAACGTGAGTACTGGCCTCGAGGTAAGTCCCTGAGTAGCCGCGCAGAAAGGGAGGCATGCAGCTCTTTTCATGAGGTCTTAGTCGCTGTTCTGCTTTATTATTATTATTTTTTTATTTTTTATTGTTTTTTTAAGACTTATTGATTGATTGATTGATTGATTGCTATGTTGGGTCTTCGTTTCTGTGCTAGGGCTCTCTCCAATTGCGGTAAGTAGGGGCCACTCTTCATCGCGGTGCATAGGCCTCTCATTATCGCGGCCTCTCTTGTTGCGGAGCACAGGCTCCAGCGGCGCAGGCTCAGTAGTTGTGGCTCACGGGCCCAGTTGCTCCACGACCTCTGGGATCCTCCCAGACCAGGGCTCGAACCCGTGTACCCTGCGTTGGCAGACAGATTCTCAACCACTGCGCCACCAGGGAAGCCCCTGTTCTGCTTTATTTTAAAGGAAGTACCTTTTTCAGGACTCCTAGCCCCCTTGGGTGTGCATCATTTTCCCTCCAAGATCAGTGAGTACCTCCAGACCCCTGTGGGCCTGCTGAGCAACATCGAGGCCCAAAGGTCGGGCCTTCGGAGGCCCTCTGTGTATGCCGAGTGATGGGCAACACACTGCTCGTTCCTTAAGGAGAGCTACATTTCCAGAGCACTGGAACAGCCTCAGGACCACATTTCTAACCAGTGCGACGTGCCATGGAACTGTTCGTCATGGCCCCCGTCTGAGCTGCCATGAGAAAACACTCTGCTTAGGATTCTTCGAGAACCTCGTACCTGAAGTCTCTCTGCTCGAGGAGAAAGTCAGCATCCTACCATGCTGTGTCGCTAACGGGACACTCAGCGTGAGCAGTTGTCTCGAGGTAAGGCCCTGAATTGCCATGCAGAAGCGGAGGCGTGCAGCATTTTCCATGAGGCCGTAGCCGCTGCTCTGCATTGTTTTAACCTCAGTACGCTCTGCAGGACATCTACGAACCCCGCGTGGGCACCCTATTCCCTGCAAGAACACTGAGTACCCTCAGGCCCCCATGGGCCTGCTAAGCCACATCCAGGCCCGTAGCCCTTTGGAACCACTCTGTGTATGCCGAGTGTAGGGCAACAGTCTGCATTCTTTCTTGGGACAGCTTGAATACCTCAACACTCCCACAGGTCGTCAAACACCTTTCTAGCAGGTCCAACATATCGTGCAAGTGTGACTCATTGCCCTAGTCTGAGCTGCACTGAGAATAACCCTCGGCTTCGCATTCGATCTGGGACCCCCTGCCTGAAGTCACCCTGCCTCCAGGAGAATGTCAGCTTGCGTTCCGACTGCAACTAAAGCCCAGTTCCTCGTGTAACACTGCAGGCTTTTGAAGAGCCACGGGCCCGGAGGCTTAGCTGGGGCGTTCCTTGGTTGAGGCAGTTTGCTGTTTGCAGAACACCCTGCTTCGACGAGTTGATTCAAGGAAGGAACCACTGGGTAACCTGTGTCTCTTTGGACTTGTTAGAAAGCACAGGGATGCATGCTGCGTGTGCCCGTGGAAATGGGGGCCTGATGGAACTAGCCTTGCTTTCCCATTTGGAAAGCTCCATTCATGCTGCCTTGAAGCTACTTGAAATTGACTGCTGTTGACAGGCCACTAGCCACTGTAGGCATGGCTCTGGGAAGAAAATGAGTTTTCTCCAGGTTAGCCGGGGGTTCGATGGCCGGGGTGGAGCTCATCCTGCCACGCTCTAGAGCTAAAGGGAAAGTCAACGTGAGTACTGGCCTCGAGGTAAGTCCCTGAGTAGCCGCGCAGAAAGGGAGGCATGCAGCTCTTTCCATGAGGTCTTAGTCGCTGTTCTGCTTTATTATTATTATTTTTTTATTTTTTATTGTTTTTTTAAGACTTATTGATTGATTGATTGATTGCTATGTTGGGTCTTCGTTTCTGTGCTAGGGCTCTCTCCAATTGCGGTAAGTAGGGGCCACTCTTCATCGCGCTGCATAGGCCTCTCATTATCGCGGCCTCTCTTGTTGCGGAGCACAGGCTCCAGCGGCGCAGGCTCAGTAGTTGTGGCTCACGGGCCCAGTTGCTCCACGGCCACTGGTATCCTCCCAGACCAGGGCTCGAACCCGTGTACCCTGCGTTGGCAGACAGATTCTCAACCACTGCGCCACCAGGGAAGCCCCTGTTCTGCTTTATTTTAAAGGAAGTACCTTTTTCAGGACTCCTAGCCCCCTTGGGTGTGCATCATTTTCCCTCCAAGATCAGTGAGTACCTCCAGACCCCTGTGGGCCTGCTGAGCAACATCGAGGCCCAAAGGTCGGGCCTTCGGAGGCCCTCTGTGTATGCCGAGTGATGGGCAACACACTGCTCGTTCCTTAAGGAGAGCTACATTTCCAGAGCACTGGAACAGCCTCAGGACCACATTTCTAACCAGTGCGACGTGCCATGGAACTGTTCGTCATGGCCCCCGTCTGAGCTGCCATGAGAAAACACTCTGCTTAGGATTCTTCGAGAACCTCGTACCTGAAGTCTCTCTGCTCGAGGAGAAAGTCAGCATCCTACCATGCTGTGTCGCTAACGGGACACTCAGCGTGAGCAGTTGTCTCGAGGTAAGGCCCTGAATTGCCATGCAGAAGCGGAGGCGTGCAGCATTTTCCAGGAGGCCGTAGCCGCTGCTCTGCATTGTTTTAACCTCAGTACGCTCTGCAGGACATCTAGGAACCCCGCGTGGGCACCCTATTCCCTGCAAGAACACTGAGTACCCTCAGGCCCCCATGGGCCTGGTAAACCACATCCAGGCCCGTAGCCCTTTGGAACCACTCTGTGTATGCCGAGTGTAGGGCAACAGTCTGCATTCTTTCTTGGGACAGCTTGAATACCTCAACACTCCCACAGGTCGTCAAACACCTTTCTAGCAGGTCCAACATACTGTGCAAGTGTGACTCATGGCCCTAGTCTGAGCTGTACTGAGAATAACCCTCGGCTTTGCATTCGATCTGGGTCCCCCTGCCTAAAGTCACCCTGCCTCCAGGAGAATGTCAGCTTGCGTTCCGACTGCAACTAAAGCCCAGTTCCTCGTGTAAAACTGCAGGCTTTTGAAGAGCCACGGGCCCGGAGGCTTAGCTGGGGCGTTCCTTGGTTGAGGTAGTTTGCTGTTTGCAGAACACCCTGCTTCGACGAGTTGATTCAAGGAAGGAACCACTGGGTAACCTGTGTCTCTTTGGACTTGTTAGAAAGCACAGGGATGCATGCTGCGTGTGCCCATGGAAATGGGGCCCTGATGGAACTAGCCTTGCTTTCCCATTTGGAAAGCTCCATTCATGCTGCCTTGAAGCTACTTGAAATTGACTGCTGTTGACAGGCCACTAGCCACTGTAGGCATGGCTCTGGGAAGAAAATGAGTTTTCTCCAGGTTAGCCGGGTGCTTCGATGGCCGGGTTGGAGCTCATCCTGCCACGCTCTAGAGCTAAAGGGAAAGTCAACGTGAGTACTGGCCTCGAGGTAAGTCCCTGAGTAGCCGCGCAGAAAGGGAGGCATGCAGCTCTTTTCATGAGGTCTTAGTCGCTGTTCTGCTTTATTATTATTATTTTTTTATTTTTTATTGTTTTTTTAAGACTTATTGATTGATTGATTGATTGATTGCTATGTTGGGTCTTCGTTTCTGTGCTAGGGCTCTCTCCAATTGCGGTAAGTAGGGGCCACTCTTCATCGCGGTGCATAGGCCTCTCATTATCGCGGCCTCTCTTGTTGCGGAGCACAGGCTCCAGCGGCGCAGGCTCAGTAGTTGTGGCTCACGGGCCCAGTTGCTCCACGACCTCTGGGATCCTCCCAGACCAGGGCTCGAACCCGTGTACCCTGCGTTGGCAGACAGATTCTCAACCACTGCGCCACCAGGGAAGCCCCTGTTCTGCTTTATTTTAAAGGAAGTACCTTTTTCAGGACTCCTAGCCCCCTTGGGTGTGCATCATTTTCCCTCCAAGATCAGTGAGTACCTCCAGACCCCTGTGGGCCTGCTGAGCAACATCGAGGCCCAAAGGTCGGGCCTTCGGAGCCCCTCTGTGTATGCCGAGTGATGGGCAACACACTGCTCGTTCCTTAAGGAGAGCTACATTTCCAGAGCACTGGAACAGCCTCAGGACCACATTTCTAACCAGTGCGACGTGCCATGGAACTGTTCGTCATGGCCCCCGTCTGAGCTGCCATGAGAAAACACTCTGCTTAGGATTCTTCGAGAACCTCGTACCTGAAGTCTCTCTGCTCGAGGAGAAAGTCAGCATCCTACCATGCTGTGTCGCTAACGGGACACTCAGCGTGAGCAGTTGTCTCGAGGTAAGGCCCTGAATTGCCATGCAGAAGCGGAGGCGTGCAGCATTTTCCATGAGGCCGTAGCCGCTGCTCTGCATTGTTTTAACCTCAGTACGCTCTGCAGGACATCTAGGAACCCCGCGTGGGCACCCTATTCCCTGCAAGAACACTGAGTACCCTCAGGCCCCCATGGGCCTGCTAAGCCACATCCAGGCCCGTAGCCCTTTGGAACCACTCTGTGTATGCCGAGTGTAGGGCAACAGTCTGCATTCTTTCTTGGGACAGCTTGAATACCTCAACACTCCCACAGGTCGTCAAACACCTTTCTAGAAGGTCCAACATACCGTGCAAGTGTGACTCATTGCCCTAGTCTGAGCTGCACTGAGAATAACCCTCGGCTTCGCATTCGATCTGGGACCCCCTGCCTGAAGTCACCCTGCCTCCAGGAGAATGTCAGCTTGCGTTCCGACTGCAACTAAAGCCCAGTTCCTCGTGTAACACTGCAGGCTTTTGAAGAGCCACGGGCCCGGAGGCTTAGCTGGGGCGTTCCTTGGTTGAGGCAGTTTGCTGTTTGCAGAACACCCTGCTTCGACGAGTTGATTCAAGGAAGGAACCACTGGGTAACCTGTGTCTCTTTGGACTTGTTAGAAAGCACAGGGATGCATGCTGCGTGTGCCCGTGGAAATGGGGGTCTGATGGAACTAGCCTTGCTTTCCCATTTGGAAAGCTCCATTCATGCTGCCTTGAAGCTACTTGAAATTGACTGCTGTTGACAGGCCACTAGCCACTGTAGGCATGGCTCTGGGAAGAAAATGAGTTTTCTCCAGGTTAGCCGGGGGTTCGATGGCCGGGGTGGAGCTCATCCTGCCTCGCTCTAGAGCTAAAGGGAAAGTCAACGTGAGTACTGGCCTCGAGGTAAGTCCCTGAGTAGCCGCACAGAAAGGGAGGCATGCAGCTCTTTCCATGAGGTCTTAGTCGCTGTTCTGCTTTATTATTATTATTTTTTTATTTTTTATTGTTTTTTTAAGACTTATTGATTGATTGATTGATTGCTATGTTGGGTCTTCGTTTCTGTGCTAGGGCTCTCTCCAATTGCGGTAAGTAGGGGCCACTCTTCATCGCGGTGCATAGGCCTCTCATTATCGCGGCCTCTCTTGTTGCGGAGCACAGGCTCCAGCGGCGCAGGCTCAGTAGTTGTGGCTCACGGGCCCAGTTGCTCCACGACCTCTGGGATCCTCCCAGACCAGGGCTCGAACCCGTGTACCCTGCGTTGGCAGACAGATTCTCAACCACTGCGCCACCAGGGAAGCCCCTGTTCTGCTTTATTTTAAAGGAAGTACCTTTTTCAGGACTCCTAGCCCCCTTGGGTGTGCATCATTTTCCCTCCAAGATCAGTGAGTACCTCCAGACCCCTGTGGGCCTGCTGAGCAACATCGAGGCCCAAAGGTCGGGCCTTCGGAGCCCCTCTGTGTATGCCGAGTGATGGGCAACACACTGCTCGTTCCTTAAGGAGAGCTACATTTCCAGAGCACTGGAACAGCCTCAGGACCACATTTCTAACCAGTGCGACGTGCCATGGAACTGTTCGTCATGGCCCCCGTCTGAGCTGCCATGAGAAAACACTCTGCTTAGGATTCTTCGAGAACCTCGTACCTGAAGTCTCTCTGCTCGAGGAGAAAGTCAGCATCCTACCATGCTGTGTCGCTAACGGGACACTCAGCGTGAGCAGTTGTCTCGAGGTAAGGCCCTGAATTGCCATGCAGAAGCGGAGGCGTGCAGCATTTTCCAGGAGGCCGTAGCCGCTGCTCTGCATTGTTTTAACCTCAGTACGCTCTGCAGGACATCTAGGAACCCCGCGTGGGCACCCTATTCCCTGCAAGAACACTGAGTACCCTCAGGCCCCCATGGGCCTGCTAAGCCACATCCAGGCCCGTAGCCCTTTGAAACCACTCTGTGTATGCCGAGTGTAGGGCAACAGTCTGCATTCTTTCTTGGGACAGCTTGAATACCTCAACACTCCCACAGGTCGTCAAACACCTTTCTAGCAGGTCCAACATACCGTGCAAGTGTGACTCATTGCCCTAGTCTGAGCTGCACTGAGAATAACCCTCGGCTTCGCATTCGATCTGGGACCCCCTGCCTGAAGTCACCCTGCCTCCAGGAGAATGTCAGCTTGCGTTCCGACTGCAACTAAAGCCCAGTTCCTCGTGTAACACTGCAGGCTTTTGAAGAGCCACGGGCCCGGAGGCTTAGCTGGGGCGTTCCTTGGTTGAGGCAGTTTGCTGTTTGCAGAACACCCTGCTTCGACGAGTTGATTCAAGGAAGGAACCACTGGGTAACCTGTGTCTCTTTGGACTTGTTAGAAAGCACAGGGATGCATGCTGCGTGTGCCCGTGGAAATGGGGGCCTGATGGAACTAGCCTTGCTTTCCCATTTGGAAAGCTCCATTCATGCTGCCTTGAAGCTACTTGAAATTGACTGCTGTTGACAGGCCACTAGCCACTGTAGGCATGGCTCTGGGAAGAAAATGAGTTTTCTCCAGGTTAGCCGGGGGTTCGATGGCCGGGGTGGAGCTCATCCTGCCTCGCTCTAGAGCTAAAGGGAAAGTCAACGTGAGTACTGGCCTCGAGGTAAGTCCCTGAGTAGCCGCGCAGAAAGGGAGGCATGCAGCTCTTTCCATGAGGTCTTAGTTGCTGTTCTGCTTTATTATTATTATTTTTTTATTTTTTATTGTTTTTTTAAGACTTATTGATTGATTGATTGATTGCTATGTTGGGTCTTCGTTTCTGTGCTAGGGCTCTCTCCAATTGCGGTAAGTAGGGGCCACTCTTCATCGCGGTGCATAGGCCTCTCATTATCGCGGCCTCTCTTGTTGCGGAGCACAGGCTCCAGCGGCGGAGGCTCAGTAGTTGTGGCTCACGGGCCCAGTTGCTCCACGGCCTGTGGGATCCTCCCAGACCAGGGCTCGAACCCGTGTACCCTGCGTTGGCAGACAGATTCTCAACCACTGCGCCACCAGGGAAGCCCCTGTTCTGCTTTATTTTAAAGGAAGTACCTTTTTCAGGACTCCTAGCCCCCTTGGGTGTGCATCATTTTCCCTCCAAGATCAGTGAGTACCTCCAGACCCCTGTGGACCTGCTGAGCAACATCGAGGCCCAAAGGTCGGGCCTTCGGAGGCCCTCTGTGTATGCCGAGTGATGGGCAACACACTGCTCGTTCCTTAAGGAGAGCTACATTTCCAGAGCACTGGAACAGCCTCAGGACCACATTTCTAACCAGTGCGACGTGCCATGGAACTGTTCGTCATGGCCCCCGTCTGAGCTGCCATTAGAAAACACTCTGCTTAGGATTCTTCGAGAACCTCGTACCTGAAGTCTCTCTGCTCGAGGAGAAAGTCAGCATCCTACCATGCTGTGTCGCTAACGGGACACTCAGCGTGAGCAGTTGTCTCGAGGTAAGGCCCTGAATTGCCATGCAGAAGCGGAGGCGTGCAGCATTTTCCATGAGGCCGTAGCCGCTGCTCTGCATTGTTTTAACCTCAGTACGCTCTGCAGGACATCTAGGAACCCCGCGTGGGCACCCTATTCCCTGCAAGAACACTGAGTACCCTCAGGCCCCCATGGGCCTGCTAAGCCACATCCAGGCCCGTAGCCCTTTGGAACCACTCTGTGTATGCCGAGTGTAGGGCAACAGTCTGCATTCTTTCTTGGGACAGCTTGAATACCTCAACACTCCCACAGGTCGTCAAACACCTTTCTAGCAGGTCCAACATACCGTGCAAGTGTGACTCATTGCCCTAGTCTGAGCTGCACTGAGAATAACCCTCGGCTTCGCATTCGATCTGGGACCCCCTGCCTGAAGTCACCCTGCCTCCAGGAGAATGTCAGCTTGCGTTCCGACTGCAACTAAAGCCCAGTTCCTCGTGTAACACTGCAGGCTTTTGAAGAGCCACGGGCCCGGAGGCTTAGCTGGGGCGTTCCTTGGTTGAGGCAGTTTGCTGTTTGCAGAACACCCTGCTTCGACGAGTTGATTCAAGGAAGGAACCACTGGGTAACCTGTGTCTCTTTGGACTTGTTAGAAAGCACAGGGATGCATGCTGCGTGTGCCCGTGGAAATGGGGGCCTGATGGAACTAGCCTTGCTTTCCCATTTGGAAAGCTCCATTCATGCTGCCTTGAAGCTACTTGAAATTGACTGCTGTTGACAGGCCACTAGCCACTGTAGGCATGGCTCTGGGAAGAAAATGAGTTTTCTCCAGGTTAGCCGGGGGTTCGATGGCCGGGGTGGAGCTCATCCTGCCACGCTCTAGAGCTAAAGGGAAAGTCAACGTGAGTACTGGCCTCGAGGTAAGTCCCTGAGTAGCCGCGCAGAAAGGGAGGCATGCAGCTCTTTCCATGAGGTCTTAGTTGCTGTTCTGCTTTATTATTATTATTTTTTTATTTTTTATTGTTTTTTTAAGACTTATTGATTGATTGATTGATTGCTATGTTGGGTCTTCGTTTCTGTGCTAGGGCTCTCTCCAATTGCGGTAAGTAGGGGCCACTCTTCATCGCGGTGCATAGGCCTCTCATTATCGCGGCCTCTCTTGTTGCGGAGCACAGGCTCCAGCGGCGGAGGCTCAGTAGTTGTGGCTCACGGGCCCAGTTGCTCCACGGCCTGTGGGATCCTCCCAGACCAGGGCTCGAACCCGTGTACCCTGCGTTGGCAGACAGATTCTCAACCACTGCGCCACCAGGGAAGCCCCTGTTCTGCTTTATTTTAAAGGAAGTACCTTTTTCAGGACTCCTAGCCCCCTTGGGTGTGCATCATTTTCCCTCCAAGATCAGTGAGTACCTCCAAACCCCTGTGGACCTGCTGAGCAACATCGAGGCCCAAAGGTCGGGCCTTCGGAGGCCCTCTGTGTATGCCGAGTGATGGGCAACACACTGCTCGTTCCTTAAGGAGAGCTACATTTCCAGAGCACTGGAACAGCCTCAGGACCACATTTCTAACCAGTGCGACGTGCCATGGAACTGTTCGTCATGGCCCCCGTCTGAGCTGCCATGAGAAAACACTCTGCTTAGGATTCTTCGAGAACCTCGTACCTGAAGTCTCTCTGCTCGAGGAGAAAGTCAGCATCCTACCATGCTGTGTCGCTAACGGGACACTCAGCGTGAGCAGTTGTCTCGAGGTAAGGCCCTGAATTGCCATGCAGAAGCGGAGGCGTGCAGCATTTTCCATGAGGCCGTAGCCGCTGCTCTGCATTGTTTTAACCTCAGTACGCTCTGCAGGACATCTAGGAACCCCGCGTGGGCACCCTATTCCCTGCAAGAACACTGAGTACCCTCAGGCCCCCATGGGCCTGCTAAGCCACATCCAGGCCCGTAGCCCTTTGGAACCACTCTGTGTATGCCGAGTGTAGGGCAACAGTCTGCATTCTTTCTTGGGACAGCTTGAATACCTCAACACTCCCACAGGTCGTCAAACACCTTTGTAGCAGGTCCAACATACCGTGCAAGTGTGACTCATTGCCCTAGTCTGAGCTGCACTGAGAATAACCCTCGGCTTCGCATTCGATCTGGGACCCCCTGCCTGAAGTCACCCTGCCTCCAGGAGAATGTCAGCTTGCGTTCCGACTGCAACTAAAGCCCAGTTCCTCGTGTAACACTGCAGGCTTTTGAAGAGCCACGGGCCCGGAGGCTTAGCTGGGGCGTTCCTTGGTTGAGGCAGTTTGCTGTTTGCAGAACAGCCTGCTTCGACGAGTTGATTCAAGGAAGGAACCACTGGGTAACCTGTGTCTCTTTGGACTTGTTAGAAAGCACAGGGATGCATGCTGCGTGTGCCCGTGGAAATGGGGGCCTGATGGAACTAGCCTTGCTTTCCCATTTGGAAAGCTCCATTCATGCTGCCTTGAAGCTACTTGAAATTGACTGCTGTTGACAGGCCACTAGCCACTGTAGGCATGGCTCTGGGAAGAAAATGAGTTTTCTCCAGGTTAGCCGGGGGTTCGATGGCCGGGGTGGAGCTCATCCTGCCACGCTCTAGAGCTAAAGGGAAAGTCAACGTGAGTACTGGCCTCGAGGTAAGTCCCTGAGTAGCCGCGCAGAAAGGGAGGCATGCAGTTCTTTCCATGAGGTCTTAGTTGCTGTTCTGCTTTATTATTATTATTTTTTTATTTTTTATTGTTTTTTTAAGACTTATTGATTGATTGATTGATTGCTATGTTGGGTCTTCGTTTCTGTGCTAGGGCTCTCTCCAATTGCGGTAAGTAGGGGCCACTCTTCATCGCGGTGCATAGGCCTCTCATTATCGCGGCCTCTCTTGTTGCGGAGCACAGGCTCCAGCGGCGGAGGCTCAGTAGTTGTGGCTCACGTGCCCAGTTGCTCCACGGCCTCTGAGATCCTCCCAGACCAGGCCTTGAACCCGTGTACCCTGCGTTGGCAGACAGATTCTGAACCACTGCGCCACCAGGGAAGCCCCTGTTCTGCTTTATTTTAAAGGAAGTACCCTTTTCAGGACTCCTAGCCCCCTTGGGTGTGCATCATTTTCCCTCCAAGATCAGTGAGTACCTCCAGACCCCTGTGGGCCTGCTGAGCAACATCGAGGCCCAAAGGTCGGGCCTTCGGAGGCCCTCTGTGTATGCCGAGTGATGGGCAACACACTGCTCGTTCCTTAAGGAGAGCTACATTTCCAGAGCACTGGAACAGCCTCAGGACCACATTTCTAACCAGTGCGACGTGCCATGGAACTGTTCGTCATGGCCCCCGTCTGAGCTGCCATGAGAAAACACTCTGCTTAGGATTCTTCGAGAACCTCGTACCTGAAGTCTCTCTGCTCGAGGAGAAAGTCAGCATCCTACCATGCTGTGTCGCTAACGGGACACTCAGCGTGAGCAGTTGTCTCGAGGTAAGGCCCTGAATTGCCATGCAGAAGCGGAGGCGTACAGCATTTTCCATGAGGCCGTAGCCGCTGCTCTGCATTGTTTTAACCTCAGTACGCTCTGCAGGACATCTAGGAACCCCACGTGGGCACCCTATTCCCTGCAAGAACACTGAGTACCCTCAGGCCCCCATGGGCCTGCTAAGCCACATCCAGTTCCGTAGCCCTTTGGAACCACTCTGTGTATGCCGAGTGTAGGGCAACAGTCTGCATTCTTTCTTGGGACAGCTTGAATACCTCAACACTCCCACAGGTCGTCAAACACCTTTCTAGCAGGTCCAACATACCGTTCAAGTGTGACTCATTGCCCTAGTCTGAGCTGCACTGAGAATAACCCTCGGCTTCGCATTCGATCTGGGACCCCCTGCCTGAAGTCACCCTGCCTCCAGGAGAATGTCAGCTTGCGTTCCGACTGCAACTAAAGCCCAGTTCCTCGTGTAACACTGCAGGCTTTTGAAGAGCCACGGGCCCGGAGGCTTAGCTGGGGCGTTCCTTGGTTGAGGCAGTTTGCTGTTTGCAGAACACCCTGCTTCGACGAGTTGATTCAAGGAAGGAACCACTGGGTAACCTGTGTCTCTTTGGACTTGTTAGAAAGCACAGGGATGCATGCTGCGTGTGCCCGTGGAAATGGGGGCCTGATGGAACTAGCCTTGCTTTCCCATTTGGAAAGCTCCATTCATGCTGCCTTGAAGCTACTTGAAATTGACTGCTGTTGACAGGCCACTAGCCACTGTAGGCATGGCTCTGGGAAGAAAATGAGTTTTCTCCAGGTTAGCCGGGGGTTCGATGGCCGGGGTGGAGCTCATCCTGCCACGCTCTAGAGCTAAAGGGAAAGTCAACGTGAGTACTGGCCTCGAGGTAAGTCCCTGAGTAGCCGCGCAGAAAGGGAGGCATGCAGCTCTTTCCATGAGGTCTTAGTCGCTGTTCTGCTTTCTTATTATTATTTTTTTATTTTTTATTGTTTTTTTAAGACTTATTGATTGATTGATTGATTGATTGCTATGTTGGGTCTTCGTTTCTGTGCTAGGGCTCTCTCCAATTGCGGTAAGTAGGGGCCACTCTTCATCGCGGTGCATAGGCCTCTCATTATCGCGGCCTCTCTTGTTGCGGAGCACAGGCTCCAGCGGCGCAGGCTCAGTAGTTGTGGCTCACGGGCCCAGTTGCTCCACGACCTCTGGGATCCTCCCAGACCAGGGCTCGAACCCGTGTACCCTGCGTTGGCAGACAGATTCTCAACCACTGCGCCACCAGGGAAGCCCCTGTTCTGCTTTATTTTAAAGGAAGTACCTTTTTCAGGACTCCTAGCCCCCTTGGGTGTGCATCATTTTCCCTCCAAGATCAGTGAGTACCTCCAGACCCCTGTGGGCCTGCTGAGCAACATCGAGGCCCAAAGGTCGGGCCTTCGGAGGCCCTCTGTGTATGCCGAGTGATGGGCAACACACTGCTCGTTCCTTAAGGAGAGCTACATTTCCAGAGCACTGGAACAGCCTCAGGACCACATTTCTAACCAGTGCGACGTGCCATGGAACTGTTCGTCATGGCCCCCGTCTGAGCTGCCATGAGAAAACACTCTGCTTAGGATTCTTCGAGAACCTCGTACCTGAAGTCTCTCTGCTCGAGGAGAAAGTCAGCATCCTACCATGCTGTGTCGCTAACGGGACACTCAGCGTGAGCAGTTGTCTCGAGGTAAGGCCCTGAATTGCCATGCAGAAGCGGAGGCGTGCAGCATTTTCCAGGAGGCCGTAGCCACTGCTCTGCATTGTTTTAACCTCAGTACGCTCTGCAGGACATCTAGGAACCCCGCGTGGGCACCCTATTCCCTGCAAGAACACTGAGTACCCTCAGGCCCCCATGGGCCTGCTAAGCCACATCCAGGCCCGTAGCCCTTTGGAACCACTCTGTGTATGCCGAGTGTAGGGCAACAGTCTGCATTCTTTCTTGGGACAGCTTGAATACCTCAACACTCCCACAGGTCGTCAAACACCTTTCTAGCAGGTCCAACATACCGTGCAAGTGTGACTCATTGCCCTAGTCTGAGCTGCACTGAGAATAACCCTCGGCTTCGCATTCGATCTGGGACCCCCTGCCTGAAGTCACCCTGCCTCCAGGAGAATGTCAGCTTGCGTTCCGACTGCAAGTAAAGCCCAGTTCCTCGTGTAACACTGCAGGCTTTTGAAGAGCCACGGGCCCGGAGGCTTAGCTGGGGCGTTCCTTGGTTGAGGCAGTTTGCTGTTTGCAGAACAGCCTGCTTCGACGAGTTGATTCAAGGAAGGAACCACTGGGTAACCTGTGTCTCTTTGGACTTGTTAGAAAGCACAGGGATGCATGCTGCGTGTGCCCGTGGAAATGGGGGCCTGATGGAACTAGCCTTGCTTTCCCATTTGGAAAGCTCCATTCATGCTGCCTTGAAGCTACTTGAAATTGACTGCTGTTGACAGGCCACTAGCCACTGTAGGCATGGCTCTGGGAAGAAAATGAGTTTTCTCCAGGTTAGCCGGGGGTTCGATGGCCGGGGTGGAGCTCATCCTGCCTCGCTCTAGAGCTAAAGGGAAAGTCAACGTGAGTACTGGCCTCGAGGTAAGTCCCTGAGTAGCCGCGCAGAAAGGGAGGCATGCAGCTCTTTCCATGAGGTCTTAGTCGCTGTTCTGCTTTATTATTATTATTTTTTTATTTTTTATTGTTTTTTTAAGACTTATTGATTGATTGATTGATTGCTATGTTGGGTCTTCGTTTCTGTGCTAGGGCTCTCTCCAATTGCGGTAAGTAGGGGCCACTCTTCATCGCGGTGCATAGGCCTCTCATTATCGCGGCCTCTCTTGTTGCGGAGCATAGGCTCCAGCGGCGGAGGCTCAGTAGTTGTGGCTCACGGGCCCAGTTGCTCCACGGCCTGTGGGATCCTCCCAGACCAGGGCTCTAACCCGTGTACCCTGCGTTGGCAGACAGATTCTCAACCACTGCGCCACCAGGGAAGCCCCTGTTCTGCTTTATTTTAAAGGAAGTACCCTTTTCAGGACTCCTAGCCCCCTTGGGTGTGCATCATTTTCCCTCCAAGATCAGTGAGTACCTCCAGACCCCTGTGGGCCTGCTGAGCAACATCGAGGCCCAAAGGTCGGGCCTTCGGAGGCCCTCTGTGTATGCCGAGTGATGGGCAACACACTGCTCGTTCCTTAAGGAGAGCTACATTTCCAGAGCACTGGAACAGCCTCAGGACCACATTTCTAACCAGTGCGACGTGCCATGGAACTGTTCGTCATGGCCCCCGTCTGAGCTGCCATGAGAAAACACTCTGCTTAGGATTCTTCGAGAACCTCGTACCTGAAGTCTCTCTGCTCGAGGAGAAAGTCAGCATCCTACCATGCTGTGTCACTAACGGGACACTCAGCGTGAGCAGTTGTCTCGAGGTAAGGCCCTGAATTGCCATGCAGAAGCGGAGGCGTGCAGCATTTTCCATGAGGCCGTAGCCGCTGCTCTGCATTGTTTTAACCTCAGTACGCTCTGCAGGACATCTAGGAACCCCGCGTGGGCACCCTATTCCCTGCAAGAACACTGAGTACCCTCAGGCCCCCATGGGCCTGCTAAGCCACATCCAGTTCCGTAGCCCTTTGGAACCACTCTGTGAATGCCGAGTGTAGGGCAACAGTCTGCATTCTTTCTTGGGACAGCTTGAATACCTCAACACTCCCACAGGTCGTCAAACACCTTTCTAGCAGGTCCAACATACCGTGCAAGTGTGACTCATTGCCCTAGTCTGAGCTGCACTGAGAATAACCCTCGGCTTCGCATTCGATCTGGGACCCCCTGCCTGAAGTCACCCTGCCTCCAGGAGAATGTCAGCTTGCGTTCCGACTGCAACTAAAGCCCAGTTCCTCGTGTAACACTGCAGGCTTTTGAAGAGCCACGGGCCCGGAGGCTTAGCTGGGGCGTTCCTTGGTTGAGGCAGTTTGCTGTTTGCAGAACAGCCTGCTTCGACGAGTTGATTCAAGGAAGGAACCACTGGGTAACCTGTGTCTCTTTGGACTTGTTAGAAAGCACAGGGATGCATGCTGCGTGTGCCCGTGGAAATGGGGGCCTGATGGAACTAGCCTTGCTTTCCCATTTGGAAAGCTCCATTCATGCTGCCTTGAAGCTACTTGAAATTGACTGCTGTTGACAGGCCACTAGCCACTGTAGGCATGGCTCTGGGAAGAAAATGAGTTTTCTCCAGGTTAGCCGGGGGTTCGATGGCCGGGGTGGAGCTCATCCTGCCTCGCTCTAGAGCTAAAGGGAAAGTCAACGTGAGTACTGGCCTCGAGGTAAGTCCCTGAGTAGCCGCGCAGAAAGGGAGGCATGCAGCTCTTTCCATGAGGTCTTAGTCGCTGTTCTGCTTTATTATTATTATTTTTTTATTTTTTATTGTTTTTTTAAGACTTATTGATTGATTGATTGATTGCTATGTTGGGTCTTCGTTTCTGTGCTAGGGCTCTCTCCAATTGCGGTAAGTAGGGGCCACTCTTCATCGCGGTGCATAGGCCTCTCATTATCGCGGCCTCTCTTGTTGCGGAGCATAGGCTCCAGCGGCGGAGGCTCAGTAGTTGTGGCTCACGGGCCCAGTTGCTCCACGGCCACTGGTATCCTCCCAGACCAGGGCTCGAACCCGTGTACCCTGCGTTGGCAGACAGATTCTCAACCACTGCGCCACCAGGGAAGCCCCTGTTCTGCTTTATTTTAAAGGAAGTACCTTTTTCAGGACTCCTAGCCCCCTTGGGTGTGCATCATTTTCCCTCCAAGATCAGTGAGTACCTCCAGACCCCTGTGGGCCTGCTGAGCAACATCGAGGCCCAAAGGTCGGGCCTTCGGAGGCCCTCTGTGTATGCCGAGTGATGGGCAACACACTGCTCGTTCCTTAAGGAGAGCTACATTTCCAGAGCACTGGAACAGCCTCAGGACCACATTTCTAACCAGTGCGACGTGCCATGGAACTGTTCGTCATGGCCCCCGTCTGAGCTGCCATGAGAAAACACTCTGCTTAGGATTCTTCGAGAACCTCGTACCTGAAGTCTCTCTGCTCGAGGAGAAAGTCAGCATCCTACCATGCTGTGTCGCTAACGGGACACTCAGCGTGAGCAGTTGTCTCGAGGTAAGGCCCTGAATTGCCATGCAGAAGCGGAGGCGTGCAGCATTTTCCATGAGGCCGTAGCCGCTGCTCTGCATTGTTTTAACCTCAGTACGCTCTGCAGGACATCTAGGAACCCCGCGTGGGCACCCTATTCCCTGCAAGAACACTGAGTACCCTCAGGCCCCCATGGGCCTGCTAAGCCACATCCAGTTCCGTAGCCCTTTGGAACCACTCTGTGTATGCCGAGTGTAGGGCAACAGTCTGCATTCTTTCTTGGGACAGCTTGAATACCTCAACACTCCCACAGGTCGTCAAACACCTTTCTAGCAGGTCCAACATACCGTGCAAGTGTGACTCATTGCCCTAGTCTGAGCTGCACTGAGAATAACCCTCGGCTTCGCATTCGATCTGGGACCCCCTGCCTGAAGTCACCCTGCCTCCAGGAGAATGTCAGCTTGCGTTCCGACTGCAACTAAAGCCCAGTTCCTCGTGTAACACTGCAGGCTTTTGAAGAGCCACGGGCCCGGAGGCTTAGCTGGGGCGTTCCTTGGTTGAGGCAGTTTGCTGTTTGCAGAACACCCTGCTTCGACGAGTTGATTCAAGGAAGGAACCACTGGGTAACCTGTGTCTCTTTGGACTTGTTAGAAAGCACAGGGATGCATGCTGCGTGTGCCCGTGGAAATGGGGGCCTGATGGAACTAGCCTTGCTTTCCCATTTGGAAAGCTCCATTCATGCTGCCTTGAAGCTACTTGAAATTGACTGCTGTTGACAGGCCACTAGCCACTGTAGGCATGGCTCTGGGAAGAAAATGAGTTTTCTCCAGGTTAGCCGGGGGTTCGATGGCCGGGGTGGAGCTCATCCTGCCTCGCTCTAGAGCTAAAGGGAAAGTCAACGTGAGTACTGGCCTCGAGGTAAGTCCCTGAGTAGCCGCGCAGAAAGGGAGGCATGCAGCTCTTTCCATGAGGTCTTAGTCGCTGTTCTGCTTTATTATTATTATTTTTTTATTTTTTATTTTTTTTTAAGACTTATTGATTGATTGATTGATTGCTATGTTGGGTCTTCGTTTCTGTGCTAGGGCTCTCTCCAATTGCGGTAAGTAGGGGCCACTCTTCATCGCGGTGCATAGGCCTCTCATTATCGCGGCCTCTCTTGTTGCGGAGCATAGGCTCCAGCGGCGGAGGCTCAGTAGTTGTGGCTCACGGGCCCAGTTGCTCCACGGCCTGTGGGATCCTCCCAGACCAGGGCTCGAACCCGTGTACCCTGCGTTGGCAGACAGATTCTCAACCACTGCGCCACCAGGGAAGCCCCTGTTCTGCTTTATTTTAAAGGAAGTACCCTTTTCAGGACTCCTAGCCCCCTTGGGTGTGCATCATTTTCCCTCCAAGATCAGTGAGTACCTCCAGACCCCTGTGGGCCTGCTGAGCAACATCGAGGCCCAAAGGTCGGGCCTTCGGAGGCCCTCTGTGTATGCCGAGTGATGGGCAACACACTGCTCGTTCCTTAAGGAGAGCTACATTTCCAGAGCACTGGAACAGCCTCAGGACCACATTTCTAACCAGTGCGACGTGCCATGGAACTGTTCGTCATGGCCCCCGTCTGAGCTGCCATGAGAAAACACTCTGCTTAGGATTCTTCGAGAACCTCGTACCTGAAGTCTCTCTGCTCGAGGAGAAAGTCAGCATCCTACCATGCTGTGTCGCTAACGGGACACTCAGCGTGAGCAGTTGTCTCGAGGTAAGGCCCTGAATTGCCATGCAGAAGCGGAGGCGTGCAGCATTTTCCATGAGGCCGTAGCCGCTGCTCTGCATTGTTTTAACCTCAGTACGCTCTGCAGGACATCTAGGAACCCCGCGTGGGCACCCTATTCCCTGCAAGAACACTGAGTACCCTCAGGCCCCCATGGGCCTGCTAAGCCACATCCAGTTCCGTAGCCCTTTGGAACCACTCTGTGTATGCCGAGTGTAGGGCAACAGTCTGCATTCTTTCTTGGGACAGCTTGAATACCTCAACACTCCCACAGGTCGTCAAACACCTTTCTAGCAGGTCCAACATACCGTGCAAGTGTGACTCATTGCCCTAGTCTGAGCTGCACTGAGAATAACCCTCGGCTTCGCATTCGATCTGGGACCCCCTGCCTGAAGTCACCCTGCCTCCAGGAGAATGTCAGCTTGCGTTCCGACTGCAACTAAAGCCCAGTTCCTCGTGTAACACTGCAGGCTTTTGAAGAGCCACGGGCCCGGAGGCTTAGCTGGGGCGTTCCTTGGTTGAGGCAGTTTGCTGTTTGCAGAACAGCCTGCTTCGACGAGTTGATTCAAGGAAGGAACCACTGGGTAACCTGTGTCTCTTTGGACTTGTTAGAAAGCACAGGGATGCATGCTGCGTGTGCCCGTGGAAATGGGGGCCTGATGGAACTAGCCTTGCTTTCCCATTTGGAAAGCTCCATTCATGCTGCCTTGAAGCTACTTGAAATTGACTGCTGTTGACAGGCCACTAGCCACTGTAGGCATGGCTCTGGGAAGA
Organism: Balaenoptera ricei; assembly: GCF_028023285.1. Lineage (NCBI taxonomy): Eukaryota > Metazoa > Chordata > Mammalia > Artiodactyla > Balaenopteridae > Balaenoptera > Balaenoptera ricei. Next base: position 37,790,668 of record NC_082659.1, read on the forward strand.
AAATGAGTTTTCTCCAGGTTAGCCGGGGGTTCGATGGCCGGGGTGGAGCTCATCCTGCCACGCTCTAGAGCTAAAGGGAAAGTCAACGTGAGTACTGGCCTCGAGGTAAGTCCCTGAGTAGCCGCGCAGAAAGGGAGGCATGCAGCTCTTTCCATGAGGTCTTAGTTGCTGTTCTGCTTTATTATTATTATTTTTTTATTTTTTATTGTTTTTTTAAGACTTATTGATTGATTGATTGATTGCTATGTTGGGTCTTCGTTTCTGTGCTAGGGCTCTCTCCAATTGCGGTAAGTAGGGGCCACTCTTCATCGCGGTGCATAGGCCTCTCATTATCGCGGCCTCTCTTGTTGCGGAGCACAGGCTCCAGCGGCGGAGGCTCAGTAGTTGTGGCTCACGTGCCCAGTTGCTCCACGGCCTCTGAGATCCTCCCAGACCAGGCCTTGAACCCGTGTACCCTGCGTTGGCAGACAGATTCTCAACCACTGCGCCACCAGGGAAGCCCCTGTTCTGCTTTATTTTAAAGGAAGTACCCTTTTCAGGACTCCTAGCCCCCTTGGGTGTGCATCATTTTCCCTCCAAGATCAGTGAGTACCTCCAGACCCCTGTGGGCCTGCTGAGCAACATCGAGGCCCAAAGGTCGGGCCTTCGGAGGCCCTCTGTGTATGCCGAGTGATGGGCAACACACTGCTCGTTCCTTAAGGAGAGCTACATTTCCAGAGCACTGGAACAGCCTCAGGACCACATTTCTAACCAGTGCGACGTGCCATGGAACTGTTCGTCATGGCCCCCGTCTGAGCTGCCATGAGAAAACACTCTGCTTAGGATTCTTCGAGAACCTCGTACCTGAAGTCTCTCTGCTCGAGGAGAAAGTCAGCATCCTACCATGCTGTGTCGCTAACGGGACACTCAGCGTGAGCAGTTGTCTCGAGGTAAGGCCCTGAATTGCCATGCAGAAGCGGAGGCGTACAGCATTTTCCATGAGGCCGTAGCCGCTGCTCTGCATTGTTTTAACCTCAGTACGCTCTGCAGGACATCTAGGAACCCCACGTGGGCACCCTATTCCCTGCAAGAACACTGAGTACCCTCAGGCCCCCATGGGCCTGCTAAGCCACATCCAGTTCCGTAGCCCTTTGGAACCACTCTGTGTATGCCGAGTGTAGGGCAACAGTCTGCATTCTTTCTTGGGACAGCTTGAATACCTCAACACTCCCACAGGTCGTCAAACACCTTTGTAGCAGGTCCAACATACCGTGCAAGTGTGACTCATTGCCCTAGTCTGAGCTGCACTGAGAATAACCCTCGGCTTCGCATTCGATCTGGGACCCCCTGCCTGAAGTCACCCTGCCTCCAGGAGAATGTCAGCTTGCGTTCCGACTGCAACTAAAGCCCAGTTCCTCGTGTAACACTGCAGGCTTTTGAAGAGCCACGGGCCCGGAGGCTTAGCTGGGGCGTTCCTTGGTTGAGGCAGTTTGCTGTTTGCAGAACAGCCTGCTTCGACGAGTTGATTCAAGGAAGGAACCACTGGGTAACCTGTGTCTCTTTGGACTTGTTAGAAAGCACAGGGATGCATGCTGCGTGTGCCCGTGGAAATGGGGGCCTGATGGAACTAGCCTTGCTTTCCCATTTGGAAAGCTCCATTCATGCTGCCTTGAAGCTACTTGAAATTGACTGCTGTTGACAGGCCACTAGCCACTGTAGGCATGGCTCTGGGAAGAAAATGAGTTTTCTCCAGGTTAGCCGGGGGTTCGATGGCCGGGGTGGAGCTCATCCTGCCACGCTCTAGAGCTAAAGGGAAAGTCAACGTGAGTACTGGCCTCGAGGTAAGTCCCTGAGTAGCCGCGCAGAAAGGGAGGCATGCAGCTCTTTCCATGAGGTCTTAGTTGCTGTTCTGCTTTATTATTATTATTTTTTTATTTTTTATTGTTTTTTTAAGACTTATTGATTGATTGATTGATTGCTATGTTGGGTCTTCGTTTCTGTGCTAGGGCTCTCTCCAATTGCGGTAAGTAGGGGCCACTCTTCATCGCGGTGCATAGGCCTCTCATTATCGCGGCCTCTCTTGTTGCGGAGCACAGGCTCCAGCGGCGGAGGCTCAGTAGTTGTGGCTCACGTGCCCAGTTGCTCCACGGCCTCTGAGATCCTCCCAGACCAGGCCTTGAACCCGTGTACCCTGCGTTGGCAGACAGATTCTCAACCACTGCGCCACCAGGGAAGCCCCTGTTCTGCTTTATTTTAAAGGAAGTACCCTTTTCAGGACTCCTAGCCCCCTTGGGTGTGCATCATTTTCCCTCCAAGATCAGTGAGTACCTCCAGACCCCTGTGGGCCTGCTGAGCAACATCGAGGCCCAAAGGTCGGGCCTTCGGAGGCCCTCTGTGTATGCCGAGTGATGGGCAACACACTGCTCGTTCCTTAAGGAGAGCTACATTTCCAGAGCACTGGAACAGCCTCAGGACCACATTTCTAACCAGTGCGACGTGCCATGGAACTGTTCGTCATGGCCCCCGTCTGAGCTGCCATGAGAAAACACTCTGCTTAGGATTCTTCGAGAACCTCGTACCTGAAGTCTCTCTGCTCGAGGAGAAAGTCAGCATCCTACCATGCTGTGTCGCTAACGGGACACTCAGCGTGAGCAGTTGTCTCGAGGTAAGGCCCTGAATTGCCATGCAGAAGCGGAGGCGTACAGCATTTTCCATGAGGCCGTAGCCGCTGCTCTGCATTGTTTTAACCTCAGTACGCTCTGCAGGACATCTAGGAACCCCACGTGGGCACCCTATTCCCTGCAAGAACACTGAGTACCCTCAGGCCCCCATGGGCCTGCTAAGCCACATCCAGTTCCGTAGCCCTTTGGAACCACTCTGTGTATGCCGAGTGTAGGGCAACAGTCTGCATTCTTTCTTGGGACAGCTTGAATACCTCAACACTCCCACAGGTCGTCAAACACCTTTCTAGCAGGTCCAACATACCGTTCAAGTGTGACTCATTGCCCTAGTCTGAGCTGCACTGAGAATAACCCTCGGCTTCGCATTCGATCTGGGACCCCCTGCCTGAAGTCACCCTGCCTCCAGGAGAATGTCAGCTTGCGTTCCGACTGCAACTAAAGCCCAGTTCCTCGTGTAACACTGCAGGCTTTTGAAGAGCCACGGGCCCGGAGGCTTAGCTGGGGCGTTCCTTGGTTGAGGCAGTTTGCTGTTTGCAGAACACCCTGCTTCGACGAGTTGATTCAAGGAAGGAACCACTGGGTAACCTGTGTCTCTTTGGACTTGTTAGAAAGCACAGGGATGCATGCTGCGTGTGCCCGTGGAAATGGGGGCCTGATGGAACTAGCCTTGCTTTCCCATTTGGAAAGCTCCATTCATGCTGCCTTGAAGCTACTTGAAATTGACTGCTGTTGACAGGCCACTAGCCACTGTAGGCATGGCTCTGGGAAGAAAATGAGTTTTCTCCAGGTTAGCCGGGGGTTCGATGGCCGGGGTGGAGCTCATCCTGCCTCGCTCTAGAGCTAAAGGGAAAGTCAACGTGAGTACTGGCCTCGAGGTAAGTCCCTGAGTAGCCGCGCAGAAAGGGAGGCATGCAGCTCTTTCCATGAGGTCTTAGTCGCTGTTCTGCTTTCTTATTATTATTTTTTTATTTTTTATTGTTTTTTTAAGACTTATTGATTGATTGATTGATTGATTGCTATGTTGGGTCTTCGTTTCTGTGCTAGGGCTCTCTCCAATTGCGGTAAGTAGGGGCCACTCTTCATCGCGGTGCATAGGCCTCTCATTATCGTGGCCTCTCTTGTTGCGGAGCACAGGCTCCAGCGGCGCAGGCTCAGTAGTTGTGGCTCACGGGCCCAGTTGCTCCACGACCTCTGGGATCCTCCCAGACCAGGGCTCGAACCCGTGTACCCTGCGTTGGCAGACAGATTCTCAACCACTGCGCCACCAGGGAAGCCCCTGTTCTGCTTTATTTTAAAGGAAGTACCTTTTTCAGGACTCCTAGCCCCCTTGGGTGTGCATCATTTTCCCTCCAAGATCAGTGAGTACCTCCAGACCCCTGTGGGCCTGCTGAGCAACATCGAGGCCCAAAGGTCGGGCCTTCGGAGGCCCTCTGTGTATGCCGAGTGATGGGCAACACACTGCTCGTTCCTTAAGGAGAGCTACATTTCCAGAGCACTGGAACAGCCTCAGGACCACATTTCTAACCAGTGCGACGTGCCATGGAACTGTTCGTCATGGCCCCCGTCTGAGCTGCCATGAGAAAACACTCTGCTTAGGATTCTTCGAGAACCTCGTACCTGAAGTCTCTCTGCTCGAGGAGAAAGTCAGCATCCTACCATGCTGTGTCGCTAACGGGACACTCAGCGTGAGCAGTTGTCTCGAGGTAAGGCCCTGAATTGCCATGCAGAAGCGGAGGCGTGCAGCATTTTCCAGGAGGCCGTAGCCACTGCTCTGCATTGTTTTAACCTCAGTACGCTCTGCAGGACATCTAGGAACCCCGCGTGGGCACCCTATTCCCTGCAAGAACACTGAGTACCCTCAGGCCCCCATGGGCCTGCTAAGCCACATCCAGGCCCGTAGCCCTTTGGAACCACTCTGTGTATGCCGAGTGTAGGGCAACAGTCTGCATTCTTTCTTGGGACAGCTTGAATACCTCAACACTCCCACAGGTCGTCAAACACCTTTCTAGCAGGTCCAACATACCGTGCAAGTGTGACTCATTGCCCTAGTCTGAGCTGCACTGAGAATAACCCTCGGCTTCGCATTCGATCTGGGACCCCCTGCCTGAAGTCACCCTGCCTCCAGGAGAATGTCAGCTTGCGTTCCGACTGCAAGTAAAGCCCAGTTCCTCGTGTAACACTGCAGGCTTTTGAAGAGCCACGGGCCCGGAGGCTTAGCTGGGGCGTTCCTTGGTTGAGGCAGTTTGCTGTTTGCAGAACAGCCTGCTTCGACGAGTTGATTCAAGGAAGGAACCACTGGGTAACCTGTGTCTCTTTGGACTTGTTAGAAAGCACAGGGATGCATGCTGCGTGTGCCCGTGGAAATGGGGGCCTGATGGAACTAGCCTTGCTTTCCCATTTGGAAAGCTCCATTCATGCTGCCTTGAAGCTACTTGAAATTGACTGCTGTTGACAGGCCACTAGCCACTGTAGGCATGGCTCTGGGAAGAAAATGAGTTTTCTCCAGGTTAGCCGGGGGTTCGATGGCCGGGGTGGAGCTCATCCTGCCTCGCTCTAGAGCTAAAGGGAAAGTCAACGTGAGTACTGGCCTCGAGGTAAGTCCCTGAGTAGCCGCGCAGAAAGGGAGGCATGCAGCTCTTTCCATGAGGTCTTAGTCGCTGTTCTGCTTTATTATTATTATTTTTTTATTTTTTATTGTTTTTTTAAGACTTATTGATTGATTGATTGATTGCTATGTTGGGTCTTCGTTTCTGTGCTAGGGCTCTCTCCAATTGCGGTAAGTAGGGGCCACTCTTCATCGCGGTGCATAGGCCTCTCATTATCGCGGCCTCTCTTGTTGCGGAGCATAGGCTCCAGCGGCGGAGGCTCAGTAGTTGTGGCTCACGGGCCCAGTTGCTCCACGGCCTGTGGGATCCTCCCAGACCAGGGCTCTAACCCGTGTACCCTGCGTTGGCAGACAGATTCTCAACCACTGCGCCACCAGGGAAGCCCCTGTTCTGCTTTATTTTAAAGGAAGTACCCTTTTCAGGACTCCTAGCCCCCTTGGGTGTGCATCATTTTCCCTCCAAGATCAGTGAGTACCTCCAGACCCCTGTGGGCCTGCTGAGCAACATCGAGGCCCAAAGGTCGGGCCTTCGGAGGCCCTCTGTGTATGCCGAGTGATGGGCAACACACTGCTCGTTCCTTAAGGAGAGCTACATTTCCAGAGCACTGGAACAGCCTCAGGACCACATTTCTAACCAGTGCGACGTGCCATGGAACTGTTCGTCATGGCCCCCGTCTGAGCTGCCATGAGAAAACACTCTGCTTAGGATTCTTCGAGAACCTCGTACCTGAAGTCTCTCTGCTCGAGGAGAAAGTCAGCATCCTACCATGCTGTGTCGCTAACGGGACACTCAGCGTGAGCAGTTGTCTCGAGGTAAGGCCCTGAATTGCCATGCAGAAGCGGAGGCGTGCAGCATTTTCCATGAGGCCGTAGCCGCTGCTCTGCATTGTTTTAACCTCAGTACGCTCTGCAGGACATCTAGGAACCCCGCGTGGGCACCCTATTCCCTGCAAGAACACTGAGTACCCTCAGGCCCCCATGGGCCTGCTAAGCCACATCCAGTTCCGTAGCCCTTTGGAACCACTCTGTGTATGCCGAGTGTAGGGCAACAGTCTGCATTCTTTCTTGGGACAGCTTGAATACCTCAACACTCCCACAGGTCGTCAAACACCTTTCTAGCAGGTCCAACATACCGTGCAAGTGTGACTCATTGCCCTAGTCTGAGCTGCACTGAGAATAACCCTCGGCTTCGCATTCGATCTGGGACCCCCTGCCTGAAGTCACCCTGCCTCCAGGAGAATGTCAGCTTGCGTTCCGACTGCAACTAAAGCCCAGTTCCTCGTGTAACACTGCAGGCTTTTGAAGAGCCACGGGCCCGGAGGCTTAGCTGGGGCGTTCCTTGGTTGAGGCAGTTTGCTGTTTGCAGAACAGCCTGCTTCGACGAGTTGATTCAAGGAAGGAACCACTGGGTAACCTGTGTCTCTTTGGACTTGTTAGAAAGCACAGGGATGCATGCTGCGTGTGCCCGTGGAAATGGGGGCCTGATGGAACTAGCCTTGCTTTCCCATTTGGAAAGCTCCATTCATGCTGCCTTGAAGCTACTTGAAATTGACTGCTGTTGACAGGCCACTAGCCACTGTAGGCATGGCTCTGGGAAGAAAATGAGTTTTCTCCAGGTTAGCCGGGGGTTCGATGGCCGGGGTGGAGCTCATCCTGCCTCGCTCTAGAGCTAAAGGGAAAGTCAACGTGAGTACTGGCCTCGAGGTAAGTCCCTGAGTAGCCGCGCAGAAAGGGAGGCATGCAGCTCTTTCCATGAGGTCTTAGTCGCTGTTCTGCTTTATTATTATTATTTTTTTATTTTTTATTGTTTTTTTAAGACTTATTGATTGATTGATTGATTGCTATGTTGGGTCTTCGTTTCTGTGCTAGGGCTCTCTCCAATTGCGGTAAGTAGGGGCCACTCTTCATCGCGGTGCATAGGCCTCTCATTATCGCGGCCTCTCTTGTTGCGGAGCATAGGCTCCAGCGGCGGAGGCTCAGTAGTTGTGGCTCACGGGCCCAGTTGCTCCACGGCCTGTGGGATCCTCCCAGACCAGGGCTCTAACCCGTGTACCCTGCGTTGGCAGACAGATTCTCAACCACTGCGCCACCAGGGAAGCCCCTGTTCTGCTTTATTTTAAAGGAAGTACCCTTTTCAGGACTCCTAGCCCCCTTGGGTGTGCATCATTTTCCCTCCAAGATCAGTGAGTACCTCCAGACCCCTGTGGGCCTGCTGAGCAACATCGAGGCCCAAAGGTCGGGCCTTCGGAGGCCCTCTGTGTATGCCGAGTGATGGGCAACACACTGCTCGTTCCTTAAGGAGAGCTACATTTCCAGAGCACTGGAACAGCCTCAGGACCACATTTCTAACCAGTGCGACGTGCCATGGAACTGTTCGTCATGGCCCCCGTCTGAGCTGCCATGAGAAAACACTCTGCTTAGGATTCTTCGAGAACCTCGTACCTGAAGTCTCTCTGCTCGAGGAGAAAGTCAGCATCCTACCATGCTGTGTCGCTAACGGGACACTCAGCGTGAGCAGTTGTCTCGAGGTAAGGCCCTGAATTGCCATGCAGAAGCGGAGGCGTGCAGCATTTTCCATGAGGCCGTAGCCGCTGCTCTGCATTGTTTTAACCTCAGTACGCTCTGCAGGACATCTAGGAACCCCGCGTGGGCACCCTATTCCCTGCAAGAACACTGAGTACCCTCAGGCCCCCATGGGCCTGCTAAGCCACATCCAGTTCCGTAGCCCTTTGGAACCACTCTGTGTATGCCGAGTGTAGGGCAACAGTCTGCATTCTTTCTTGGGACAGCTTGAATACCTCAACACTCCCACAGGTCGTCAAACACCTTTCTAGCAGGTCCAACATACCGTGCAAGTGTGACTCATTGCCCTAGTCTGAGCTGCACTGAGAATAACCCTCGGCTTCGCATTCGATCTGGGACCCCCTGCCTGAAGTCACCCTGCCTCCAGGAGAATGTCAGCTTGCGTTCCGACTGCAACTAAAGCCCAGTTCCTCGTGTAACACTGCAGGCTTTTGAAGAGCCACGGGCCCGGAGGCTTAGCTGGGGCGTTCCTTGGTTGAGGCAGTTTGCTGTTTGCAGAACACCCTGCTTCGACGAGTTGATTCAAGGAAGGAACCACTGGGTAACCTGTGTCTCTTTGGACTTGTTAGAAAGCACAGGGATGCATGCTGCGTGTGCCCGTGGAAATGGGGGCCTGATGGAACTAGCCTTGCTTTCCCATTTGGAAAGCTCCATTCATGCTGCCTTGAAGCTACTTGAAATTGACTGCTGTTGACAGGCCACTAGCCACTGTAGGCATGGCTCTGGGAAGAAAATGAGTTTTCTCCAGGTTAGCCGGGGGTTCGATGGCCGGGGTGGAGCTCATCCTGCCTCGCTCTAGAGCTAAAGGGAAAGTCAACGTGAGTACTGGCCTCGAGGTAAGTCCCTGAGTAGCCGCGCAGAAAGGGAGGCATGCAGCTCTTTCCATGAGGTCTTAGTCGCTGTTCTGCTTTATTATTATTATTTTTTTATTTTTTATTGTTTTTTTAAGACTTATTGATTGATTGATTGATTGCTATGTTGGGTCTTCGTTTCTGTGCTAGGGCTCTCTCCAATTGCGGTAAGTAGGGGCCACTCTTCATCGCGGTGCATAGGCCTCTCATTATCGCGGCCTCTCTTGTTGCGGAGCATAGGCTCCAGCGGCGGAGGCTCAGTAGTTGTGGCTCACGGGCCCAGTTGCTCCACGGCCTGTGGGATCCTCCCAGACCAGGGCTCGAACCCGTGTACCCTGCGTTGGCAGACAGATTCTCAACCACTGCGCCACCAGGGAAGCCCCTGTTCTGCTTTATTTTAAAGGAAGTACCCTTTTCAGGACTCCTAGCCCCCTTGGGTGTGCATCATTTTCCCTCCAAGATCAGTGAGTACCTCCAGACCCCTGTGGGCCTGCTGAGCAACATCGAGGCCCAAAGGTCGGGCCTTCGGAGGCCCTCTGTGTATGCCGAGTGATGGGCAACACACTGCTCGTTCCTTAAGGAGAGCTACATTTCCAGAGCACTGGAACAGCCTCAGGACCACATTTCTAACCAGTGCGACGTGCCATGGAACTGTTCGTCATGGCCCCCGTCTGAGCTGCCATGAGAAAACACTCTGCTTAGGATTCTTCGAGAACCTCGTACCTGAAGTCTCTCTGCTCGAGGAGAAAGTCAGCATCCTACCATGCTGTGTCGCTAACGGGACACTCAGCGTGAGCAGTTGTCTCGAGGTAAGGCCCTGAATTGCCATGCAGAAGCGGAGGCGTGCAGCATTTTCCATGAGGCCGTAGCCGCTGCTCTGCATTGTTTTAACCTCAGTACGCTCTGCAGGACATCTAGGAACCCCGCGTGGGCACCCTATTCCCTGCAAGAACACTGAGTACCCTCAGGCCCCCATGGGCCTGCTAAGCCACATCCAGTTCCGTAGCCCTTTGGAACCACTCTGTGTATGCCGAGTGTAGGGCAACAGTCTGCATTCTTTCTTGGGACAGCTTGAATACCTCAACACTCCCACAGGTCGTCAAACACCTTTCTAGCAGGTCCAACATACCGTGCAAGTGTGACTCATTGCCCTAGTCTGAGCTGCACTGAGAATAACCCTCGGCTTCGCATTCGATCTGGGACCCCCTGCCTGAAGTCACCCTGCCTCCAGGAGAATGTCAGCTTGCGTTCCGACTGCAACTAAAGCCCAGTTCCTCGTGTAACACTGCAGGCTTTTGAAGAGCCACGGGCCCGGAGGCTTAGCTGGGGCGTTCCTTGGTTGAGGCAGTTTGCTGTTTGCAGAACACCCTGCTTCGACGAGTTGATTCAAGGAAGGAACCACTGGGTAACCTGTGTCTCTTTGGACTTGTTAGAAAGCACAGGGATGCATGCTGCGTGTGCCCGTGGAAATGGGGGCCTGATGGAACTAGCCTTGCTTTCCCATTTGGAAAGCTCCATTCATGCTGCCTTGAAGCTACTTGAAATTGACTGCTGTTGACAGGCCACTAGCCACTGTAGGCATGGCTCTGGGAAGAAAATGAGTTTTCTCCAGGTTAGCCGGGGGTTCGATGGCCGGGGTGGAGCTCATCCTGCCTCGCTCTAGAGCTAAAGGGAAAGTCAACGTGAGTACTGGCCTCGAGGTAAGTCCCTGAGTAGCCGCGCAGAAAGGGAGGCATGCAGCTCTTTCCATGAGGTCTTAGTCGCTGTTCTGCTTTATTATTATTATTTTTTTATTTTTTATTTTTTTTTAAGACTTATTGATTGATTGATTGATTGCTATGTTGGGTCTTCGTTTCTGTGCTAGGGCTCTCTCCAATTGCGGTAAGTAGGGGCCACTCTTCATCGCGGTGCATAGGCCTCTCATTATCGCGGCCTCTCTTGTTGCGGAGCATAGGCTCCAGCGGCGGAGGCTCAGTAGTTGTGGCTCACGGGCCCAGTTGCTCCACGGCCTGTGGGATCCTCCCAGACCAGGGCTCGAACCCGTGTACCCTGCGTTGGCAGACAGATTCTCAACCACTGCGCCACCAGGGAAGCCCCTGTTCTGCTTTATTTTAAAGGAAGTACCCTTTTCAGGACTCCTAGCCCCCTTGGGTGTGCATCATTTTCCCTCCAAGATCAGTGAGTACCTCCAGACCCCTGTGGGCCTGCTGAGCAACATCGAGGCCCAAAGGTCGGGCCTTCGGAGGCCCTCTGTGTATGCCGAGTGATGGGCAACACACTGCTCGTTCCTTAAGGAGAGCTACATTTCCAGAGCACTGGAACAGCCTCAGGACCACATTTCTAACCAGTGCGACGTGCCATGGAACTGTTCGTCATGGCCCCCGTCTGAGCTGCCATGAGAAAACACTCTGCTTAGGATTCTTCGAGAACCTCGTACCTGAAGTCTCTCTGCTCGAGGAGCAAGTCAGCATCCTACCATGCTGTGTCGCTAACGGGACACTCAGCGTGAGCAGTTGTCTCGAGGTAAGGCCCTGAATTGCCATGCAGAAGCGGAGGCGTGCAGCATTTTCCATGAGGCCGTAGCCGCTGCTCTGCATTGTTTTAACCTCAGTACGCTCTGCAGGACATCTAGGAACCCCGCGTGGGCACCCTATTCCCTGCAAGAACACTGAGTACCCTCAGGCCCCCATGGGCCTGCTAAGCCACATCCAGTTCCGTAGCCCTTTGGAACCACTCTGTGTATGCCGAGTGTAGGGCAACAGTCTGCATTCTTTCTTGGGACAGCTTGAATACCTCAACACTCCCACAGGTCGTCAAACACCTTTCTAGCAGGTCCAACATACCGTGCAAGTGTGACTCATTGCCCTAGTCTGAGCTGCACTGAGAATAACCCTCGGCTTCGCATTCGATCTGGGACCCCCTGCCTGAAGTCACCCTGCCTCCAGGAGAATGTCAGCTTGCGTTCCGACTGCAACTAAAGCCCAGTTCCTCGTGTAACACTGCAGGCTTTTGAAGAGCCACGGGCCCGGAGGCTTAGCTGGGGCGTTCCTTGGTTGAGGCAGTTTGCTGTTTGCAGAACACCCTGCTTCGACGAGTTGATTCAAGGAAGGAACCACTGGGTAACCTGTGTCTCTTTGGACTTGTTAGAAAGCACAGGGATGCATGCTGCGTGTGCCCGTGGAAATGGGGGCCTGATGGAACTAGCCTTGCTTTCCCATTTGGAAAGCTCCATTCATGCTGCCTTGAAGCTACTTGAAATTGACTGCTGTTGACAGGCCACTAGCCACTGTAGGCATGGCTCTGGGAAGAAAATGAGTTTTCTCCAGGTTAGCCGGGGGTTCGATGGCCGGGGTGGAGCTCATCCTGCCACGCTCTAGAGCTAAAGGGAAAGTCAACGTGAGTACTGGCCTCGAGGTAAGTCCCTGAGTAGCCGCGCAGAAAGGGAGGCATGCAGCTCTTTCCATGAGGTCTTAGTCGCTGTTCTGCTTTATTATTATTATTTTTTTATTTTTTATTGTTTTTTTAAGACTTATTGATTGATTGATTGATTGATTGCTATGTTGGGTCTTCGTTTCTGTGCTAGGGCTCTCTCCAATTGCGGTAAGTAGGGGCCACTCTTCATCGCGGTGCATAGGCCTCTCATTATCACGGCCTCTCTTGTTGCGGAGCACAGGCTCCAGCGGCGCAGGCTCAGTAGTTGTGGCTCACGGGCCCAGTTGCTCCACGACCTCTGGGATCCTCCCAGACCAGGGCTCGAACCCGTGTACCCTGCGTTGGCAGACAGATTCTCAACCACTGCGCCACCAGGGAAGCCCCTGTTCTGCTTTATTTTAAAGGAAGTACCCTTTTCAGGACTCCTAGCCCCCTTGGGTGTGCATCATTTTCCCTCCAAGATCAGTGAGTACCTCCAGACCCCTGTGGGCCTGCTGAGCAACATCGAGGCCCAAAGGTCGGGCCTTCGGAGGCCCTCTGTGTATGCCGAGTGATGGGCAACACACTGCTCGTTCCTTAAGGAGAGCTACATTTCCAGAGCACTGGAACAGCCTCAGGACCACATTTCTAACCAGTGCGACGTGCCATGGAACTGTTCGTCATGGCCCCCGTCTGAGCTGCCATGAGAAAACACTCTGCTTAGGATTCTTCGAGAACCTCGTACCTGAAGTCTCTCTGCTCGAGGAGAAAGTCAGCATCCTACCATGCTGTGTCGCTAACGGGACACTCAGCGTGAGCAGTTGTCTCGAGGTAAGGCCCTGAATTGCCATGCAGAAGCGGAGGCGTGCAGCATTTTCCATGAGGCCGTAGCCGCTGCTCTGCATTGTTTTAACCTCAGTACGCTCTGCAGGACATCTAGGAACCCCGCGTGGGCACCCTATTCCCTGCAAGAACACTGAGTACCCTCAGGCCCCCATGGGCCTGCTAAGCCACATCCAGGCCCGTAGCCCTTTGGAACCACTCTGTGTATGCCGAGTGTAGGGCAACAGTCTGCATTCTTTCTTGGGACAGCTTGAATACCTCAACACTCCCACAGGTCGTCAAACACCTTTCTAGCAGGTCCAACATACCGTGCAAGTGTGACTCATTGCCCTAGTCTGAGCTGCACTGAGAATAACCCTCGGCTTCGCATTCGATCTGGGACCCCCTGCCTGAAGTCACCCTGCCTCCAGGAGAATGTCAGCTTGCGTTCCGACTGCAACTAAAGCCCAGTTCCTCGTGTAACACTGCAGGCTTTTGAAGAGCCACGGGCCTTGAGGCTTAGCTGGGGCGTTCCTTGGTTGAGGCAGTTTGCTGTTTGCAGAACACCCTGCTTCGACGAGTTGATTCAAGGAAGGAACCACTGGGTAACCTGTGTCTCTTTGGACTTGTTAGAAAGCACAGGGATGCATGCTGCGTGTGCCCGTGGAAATGGGGGCCTGATGGAACTAGCCTTGCTTTCCCATTTGGAAAGCTGCATTCATGCTGCCTTGAAGCTACTTGAAATTGACTGCTGTTGACAGGCCACTAGCCACTGTAGGCATGGCTCTGGGAAGAAAATGAGTTTTCTCCAGGTTAGCCGGGGGTTCGATGGCCGGGGTGGAGCTCATCCTGCCACGCTCTAGAGCTAAAGGGAAAGTCAACATGAGTACTGGCCTCGAGGTAAGTCCCTGAGTAGCCGCGCAGAAAGGGAGGCATGCAGCTCTTTCCATGAGGTCTTAGTCGCTGTTCTGCTTTATTATTATTATTTTTTTATTTTTTATTGTTTTTTTAAGACTTATTGATTGATTGATTGATTGCTATGTTGGGTCTTCGTTTCTGTGCTAGGGCTCTCTCCAATTGCGGTAAGTAGGGGCCACTCTTCATCGCGGTGCATAGGCCTCTCATTATCGCGGCCTCTCTTGTTGCGGAGCACAGGCTCCAGCGGCGCAGGCTCAGTAGTTGTGGCTCACGGGCCCAGTTGCTCCACGGCCTCTGAGATCCTCCCAGACCAGGCCTCGAACCCGTGTACCCTGCGTTGGCAGACAGATTCTCAACCACTGCGCCACCAGGGAAGCCCCTGTTCTGCTTTATTTTAAAGGAAGTACCCTTTTCAGGACTCCTAGCCCCCTTGGGTGTGCATCATTTTCCCTCCAAGATCAGTGAGTACCTCCAGACCCCTGTGGGCCTGCTGAGCAACATCGAGGCCCAAAGGTCGGGCCTTCGGAGGCCCTTTGTGTATGCCGAGTGATGGGCAACACACTGCTCGTTCCTTAAGGAGAGCTACATTTCCAGAGCACTGGAACAGCCTCAGGACCACATTTCTAACCAGTGCGACGTGCCATGGAACTGTTCGTCATGGCCCCCGTCTGAGCTGCCATGAGAAAACACTCTGCTTAGGATTCTTCGAGAACCTCGTACCTGAAGTCTCTCTGCTCGAGGAGAAAGTCAGCATCCTACCATGCTGTGTCGCTAACGGGACACTCAGCGTGAGCAGTTGTCTCGAGGTAAGGCCCTGAATTGCCATGCAGAAGCGGAGGCGTACAGCATTTTCCATGAGGCCGTAGCCGCTGCTCTGCATTGTTTTAACCTCAGTACGCTCTGCAGGACATCTAGGAACCCCGCGTGGGCACCCTATTCCCTGCAAGAACACTGAGTACCCTCAGGCCCCCATGGGCCTGCTAAGCCACATCCAGTTCCGTAGCCCTTTGGAACCAGTCTGTGTATGCCGAGTGTAGGGCAACAGTCTGCATTCTTTCTTGGGACAGCTTGAATACCTCAACACTCCCACAGGTCGTCAAACACCTTTCTAGCAGGTCCAACATACCGTGCAAGTGTGACTCATTGCCCTAGTCTGAGCTGCACTGAGAATAACCCTCGGCTTCGCATTCGATCTGGGACCCCCTGCCTGAAGTCACCCTGCCTCCAGGAGAATGTCAGCTTGCGTTCCGACTGCAACTAAAGCCCAGTTCCTCGTGTAACACTGCAGGCTTTTGAAGAGCCACGGGCCCGGAGGCTTAGCTGGGGCGTTCCTTGGTTGAGGCAGTTTGCTGTTTGCAGAACACCCTGCTTCGACGAGTTGATTCAAGGAAGGAACCACTGGGTAACCTGTGTCTCTTTGGACTTGTTAGAAAGCACAGGGATGCATGCTGCGTGTGCCCGTGGAAATGGGGGCCTGATGGAACTAGCCTTGCTTTCCCATTTGGAAAGCTCCATTCATGCTGCCTTGAAGCTACTTGAAATTGACTGCTGTTGGCAGGCCACTAGCCACTGTAGGCATGGCTGTGGGAAGAAAATGAGTTTTCTCCAGGTTAGCCGGGGGTTCGATGGCCGGGGTGGAGCTCATCCTGCCACGCTCTAGAGCTAAAGGGCAAGTCAACGTGAGTACTGGCCTCGAGGTAAGTCCCTGAGTAGCCGCACAGAAAGGGAGGCATGCAGCTCTTTCCATGAGGTCTTAGTCGCTGTTCTGCTTTATTATTATTATTTTTTTATTTTTTATTGTTTTTTTAAGACTTATTGATTGATTGATTGATTGCTATGTTGGGTCTTCGTTTCTGTGCTAGGGCTCTCTCCAATTGCGGTAAGTAGGGGCCACTCTTCATCGCGGTGCATAGGCCTCTCATTATCGCGGCCTCTCTTGTTGCGGAGCACAGGCTCCAGCGGCGCAGGCTCAGTAGTTGTGGCTCACGGGCCCAGTTGCTCCACGGCCTGTGGGATCCTCCCAGACCAGGGCTCGAACCCGTGTACCCTGCGTTGGCAGACAGATTCTCAACCACTGCGCCACCAGGGAAGCCCCTGTTCTGCTTTATTTTAAAGGAAGTACCCTTTTCAGGACTCCTAGCCCCCTTGGGTGTGCATCATTTTCCCTCCAAGATCAGTGAGTACCTCCAGACCCCTGTGGGCCTGCTGAGCAACATCGAGGCCCAAAGGTCGGGCCTTCGGAGGCCCTCTGTGTATGCCGAGTGATGGGCAACACACTGCTCGTTCCTTAAGGAGAGCTACATTTCCAGAGCACTGGAACAGCCTCAGGACCACATTTCTAACCAGTGCGACGTGCCATGGAACTGTTCGTCATGGCCCCCGTCTGAGCTGCCATGAGAAAACACTCTGCTTAGGATTTTTCGAGAACCTCGTACCTGAAGTCTCTCTGCTCGAGGAGAAAGTCAGCATCCTACCATGCTGTGTCGCTAACGGGACACTCAGCGTGAGCAGTTGTCTCGAGGTAAGGCCCTGAATTGCCATGCAGAAGCGGAGGCGTGCAGCATTTTCCAGGAGGCCGTAGCCGCTGCTCTGCATTGTTTTAACCTCAGTACGCTCTGCAGGACATCTAGGAACCCCGCGTGGGCACCCTATTCCCTGCAAGAACACTGAGTACCCTCAGGCCCCCATGGGCCTGCTAAGCCACATCCAGGCCCGTAGCCCTTTGGAACCACTCTGTGTATGCCGAGTGTAGGGCAACAGTCTGCATTCTTTCTTGGGACAGCTTGAATACCTCAACACTCCCACAGGTCGTCAAACACCTTTCTAGCAGGTCCAACATACCGTGCAAGTGTGACTCATTGCCCTAGTCTGAGCTGCACTGAGAATAACCCTCGGCTTCGCATTCGATCTGGGACCCCCTGCCTGAAGTCACCCTGCCTCCAGGAGAATGTCAGCTTGCGTTCCGACTGCAACTAAAGCCCAGTTCCTCGTGTAACACTGCAGGCTTTTGAAGAGCCACGGGCCCGGAGGCTTAGCTGGGGCGTTCCTTGGTTGAGGCAGTTTGCTGTTTGCAGAACACCCTGCTTCGACGAGTTGATTCAAGGAAGGAACCACTGGGTAACCTGTGTCTCTTTGGACTTGTTAGAAAGCACAGGGATGCATGCTGCGTGTGCCCGTGGAAATGGGGGCCTGATGGAACTAGCCTTGCTTTCCCATTTGGAAAGCTGCATTCATGCTGCCTTGAAGCTACTTGAAATTGACTGCTGTTGACAGGCCACTAGCCACTGTAGGCATGGCTCTGGGAAGAAAATGAGTTTTCTCCAGGTTAGCCGGGGGTTCGATGGCCGGGGTGGAGCTCATCCTGCCACGCTCTAGAGCTAAAGGGAAAGTCAACGTGAGTACTGGCCTCGAGGTAAGTCCCTGAGTAGCCGCGCAGAAAGGGAGGCATGCAGCTCTTTCCATGAGGTCTTAGTCGCTGTTCTGCTTTATTATTATTATTTTTTTATTTTTTATTGTTTTTTTAAGACTTATTGATTGATTGATTGATTGCTATGTTGGGTCTTCGTTTCTGTGCTAGGGCTCTCTCCAATTGCGGTAAGTAGGGGCCACTCTTCATCGCGGTGCATAGGCCTCTCATTATCGCGGCCTCTCTTGTTGCGGAGCACAGGCTCCAGCGGCGCAGGCTCAGTAGTTGTGGCTCACGGGCCCAGTTGCTCCACGGCCTGTGGGATCCTCCCAGACCAGGGCTCGAACCCGTGTACCCTGCGTTGGCAGACAGATTCTCAACCACTGCGCCACCAGGGAAGCCCCTGTTCTGCTTTATTTTAAAGGAAGTACCCTTTTCAGGACTCCTAGCCCCCTTGGGTGTGCATCATTTTCCCTCCAAGATCAGTGAGTACCTCCAGACCCCTGTGGGCCTGCTGAGCAACATCGAGGCCCAAAGGTCGGGCCTTCGGAGGCCCTCTGTGTATGCCGAGTGATGGGCAACACACTGCTCGTTCCTTAAGGAGAGCTACATTTCCAGAGCACTGGAACAGCCTCAGGACCACATTTCTAACCAGTGCGACGTGCCATGGAACTGTTCGTCATGGCCCCCGTCTGAGCTGCCATGAGAAAACACTCTGCTTAGGATTCTTCGAGAACCTCGTACCTGAAGTCTCTCTGCTCGAGGAGAAAGTCAGCATCCTACCATGCTGTGTCGCTAACGGGACACTCAGCGTGAGCAGTTGTCTCGAGGTAAGGCCCTGAATTGCCATGCAGAAGCGGAGGCGTGCAGCATTTTCCAGGAGGCCGTAGCCGCTGCTCTGCATTGTTTTAACCTCAGTACGCTCTGCAGGACATCTAGGAACCCCGCGTGGGCACCCTATTCCCTGCAAGAACACTGAGTACCCTCAGGCCCCCATGGGCCTGCTAAGCCACATCCAGGCCCGTAGCCCTTTGGAACCACTCTGTGTATGCCGAGTGTAGGGCAACAGTCTGCATTCTTTCTTGGGACAGCTTGAATACCTCAACACTCCCACAGGTCGTCAAACACCTTTCTAGCAGGTCCAACATACCGTGCAAGTGTGACTCATTGCCCTAGTCTGAGCTGCACTGAGAATAACCCTCGGCTTCGCATTCGATCTGGGACCCCCTGCCTGAAGTCACCCTGCCTCCAGGAGAATGTCAGCTTGCGTTCCGACTGCAACTAAAGCCCAGTTCCTCGTGTAACACTGCAGGCTTTTGAAGAGCCACGGGCCCGGAGGCTTAGCTGGGGCGTTCCTTGGTTGAGGCAGTTTGCTGTTTGCAGAACACCCTGCTTCGACGAGTTGATTCAAGGAAGGAACCACTGGGTAACCTGTGTCTCTTTGGACTTGTTAGAAAGCACAGGGATGCATGCTGCGTGTGCCCGTGGAAATGGGGGCCTGATGGAACTAGCCTTGCTTTCCCATTTGGAAAGCTGCATTCATGCTGCCTTGAAGCTACTTGAAATTGACTGCTGTTGACAGGCCACTAGCCACTGTAGGCATGGCTCTGGGAAGAAAATGAGTTTTCTCCAGGTTAGCCGGGGGTTCGATGGCCGGGGTGGAGCTCATCCTGCCACGCTCTAGAGCTAAAGGGAAAGTCAACGTGAGTACTGGCCTCGAGGTAAGTCCCTGAGTAGCCGCGCAGAAAGGGAGGCATGCAGCTCTTTCCATGAGGTCTTAGTCGCTGTTCTGCTTTATTATTATTATTTTTTTATTTTTTATTGTTTTTTTAAGACTTATTGATTGATTGATTGATTGCTATGTTGGGTCTTCGTTTCTGTGCTAGGGCTCTCTCCAATTGCGGTAAGTAGGGGCCACTCTTCATCGCGGTGCATAGGCCTCTCATTATCGCGGCCTCTCTTGTTGCGGAGCACAGGCTCCAGCGGCGGAGGCTCAGTAGTTGTGGCTCACGGGCCCAGTTGCTCCACGGCCTCTGGGATCCTCCCAGACCAGGGCTCGAACCCGTGTACCCTGCGTTGGCAGACAGATTCTCAACCACTGCGCCACCAGGGAAGCCCCTGTTCTGCTTTATTTTAAAGGAAGTACCCTTTTCAGGACTCCTAGCCCCCTTGGGTGTGCATCATTTTCCCTCCAAGATCAGTGAGTACCTCCAGACCCCTGTGGGCCTGCTGAGCAACATCGAGGCCCAAAGGTCGGGCCTTCGGAGGCCCTCTGTGTATGCCGAGTGATGGGCAACACACTGCTCGTTCCTTAAGGAGAGCTACATTTCCAGAGCACTGGAACAGCCTCAGGACCACATTTCTAACCAGTGCGACGTGCCATGGAACTGTTCGTCATGGCCCCCGTCTGAGCTGCCATGAGAAAACACTCTGCTTAGGATTCTTCGAGAACCTCGTACCTGAAGTCTCTCTGCTCGAGGAGAAAGTCAGCATCCTACCATGCTGTGTCGCTAACGGGACACTCAGCGTGAGCAGTTGTCTCGAGGTAAGGCCCTGAATTGCCATGCAGAAGCGGAGGCGTACAGCATTTTCCATGAGGCCGTAGCCGCTGCTCTGCATTGTTTTAACCTCAGTACGCTCTGCAGGACATCTAGGAACCCCGCGTGGGCACCCTATTCCCTGCAAGAACACTGAGTACCCTCAGGCCCCCATGGGCCTGCTAAGCCACATCCAGTTCCGTAGCCCTTTGGAACCAGTCTGTGTATGCCGAGTGTAGGGCAACAGTCTGCATTCTTTCTTGGGACAGCTTGAATACCTCAACACTCCCACAGGTCGTCAAACACCTTTCTAGCAGGTCCAACATACCGTGCAAGTGTGACTCATTGCCCTAGTCTGAGCTGCACTGAGAATAACCCTCGGCTTCGCATTCGATCTGGGACCCCCTGCCTGAAGTCACCCTGCCTCCAGGAGAATGTCAGCTTGCGTTCCGACTGCAACTAAAGCCCAGTTCCTCGTGTAACACTGCAGGCTTTTGAAGAGCCACGGGCCCGGAGGCTTAGCTGGGGCGTTCCTTGGTTGAGGCAGTTTGCTGTTTGCAGAACACCCTGCTTCGACGAGTTGATTCAAGGAAGGAACCACTGGGTAACCTGTGTCTCTTTGGACTTGTTAGAAAGCACAGGGATGCATGCTGCGTGTGCCCGTGGAAATGGGGGCCTGATGGAACTAGCCTTGCTTTCCCATTTGGAAAGCTCCATTCATGCTGCCTTGAAGCTACTTGAAATTGACTGCTGTTGGCAGGCCACTAGCCACTGTAGGCATGGCTGTGGGAAGAAAATGAGTTTTCTCCAGGTTAGCCGGGGGTTCGATGGCCGGGGTGGAGCTCATCCTGCCACGCTCTAGAGCTAAAGGGCAAGTCAACGTGAGTACTGGCCTCGAGGTAAGTCCCTGAGTAGCCGCACAGAAAGGGAGGCATGCAGCTCTTTCCATGAGGTCTTATTCGCTGTTCTGCTTTATTATTATTATTTTTTTATTTTTTATTGTTTTTTTAAGACTTATTGATTGATTGATTGATTGCTATGTTGGGTCTTCGTTTCTGTGCTAGGGCTCTCTCCAATTGCGGTAAGTAGGGGCCACTCTTCATCGCGGTGCATAGGCCTCTCATTATCGCGGCCTCTCTTGTTGCGGAGCACAGGCTCCAGCGGCGGAGGCTCAGTAGTTGTGGCTCACGGGCCCAGTTGCTCCACGGCCTCTGAGATCCTCCCAGACCAGGCCTCGAACCCGTGTACCCTGCGTTGGCAGACAGATTCTCAACCACTGCGCCACCAGGGAAGCCCCTGTTCTGCTTTATTTTAAAGGAAGTACCCTTTTCAGGACTCCTAGCCCCCTTGGGTGTGCATCATTTTCCCTCCAAGATCAGTGAGTACCTCCAGACCCCTGTGGGCCTGCTGAGCAACATCGAGGCCCAAAGGTCGGGCCTTCGGAGGCCCTCTGTGTATGCCGAGTGATGGGCAACACACTGCTCGTTCCTTAAGGAGAGCTACATTTCCAGAGCACTGGAACAGCCTCAGGACCACATTTCTAACCAGTGCGACGTGCCATGGAACTGTTCGTCATGGCCCCCGTCTGAGCTGCCATGAGAAAACACTCTGCTTAGGATTCTTCGAGAACCTCGTACCTGAAGTCTCTCTGCTCGAGGAGAAAGTCAGCATCCTACCATGCTGTGTCGCTAACGGGACACTCAGCGTGAGCAGTTGTCTCGAGGTAAGGCCCTGAATTGCCATGCAGAAGCGGAGGCGTACAGCATTTTCCATGAGGCCGTAGCCGCTGCTCTGCATTGTTTTAACCTCAGTACGCTCTGCAGGACATCTAGGAACCCCGCGTGGGCACCCTATTCCCTGCAAGAACACTGAGTACCCTCAGGCCCCCATGGGCCTGCTAAGCCACATCCAGTTCCGTAGCCCTTTGGAACCAGTCTGTGTATGCCGAGTGTAGGGCAACAGTCTGCATTCTTTCTTGGGACAGCTTGAATACCTCAACACTCCCACAGGTCGTCAAACACCTTTCTAGCAGGTCCAACATACCGTGCAAGTGTGACTCATTGCCCTAGTCTGAGCTGCACTGAGAATAACCCTCGGCTTCGCATTCGATCTGGGACCCCCTGCCTGAAGTCACCCTGCCTCCAGGAGAATGTCAGCTTGCGTTCCGACTGCAACTAAAGCCCAGTTCCTCGTGTAACACTGCAGGCTTTTGAAGAGCCACGGGCCCGGAGGCTTAGCTGGGGCGTTCCTTGGTTGAGGCAGTTTGCTGTTTGCAGAACACCCTGCTTCGACGAGTTGATTCAAGGAAGGAACCACTGGGTAACCTGTGTCTCTTTGGACTTGTTAGAAAGCACAGGGATGCATGCTGCGTGTGCCCGTGGAAATGGGGGCCTGATGGAACTAGCCTTGCTTTCCCATTTGGAAAGCTCCATTCATGCTGCCTTGAAGCTACTTGAAATTGACTGCTGTTGGCAGGCCACTAGCCACTGTAGGCATGGCTGTGGGAAGAAAATGAGTTTTCTCCAGGTTAGCCGGGGGTTCGATGGCCGGGGTGGAGCTCATCCTGCCACGCTCTAGAGCTAAAGGGCAAGTCAACGTGAGTACTGGCCTCGAGGTAAGTCCCTGAGTAGCCGCACAGAAAGGGAGGCATGCAGCTCTTTCCATGAGGTCTTAGTCGCTGTTCTGCTTTATTATTATTATTTTTTTATTTTTTATTGTTTTTTTAAGACTTATTGATTGATTGATTGATTGCTATGTTGGGTCTTCGTTTCTGTGCTAGGGCTCTCTCCAATTGCGGTAAGTAGGGGCCACTCTTCATCGCGGTGCATAGGCCTCTCATTATCGCGGCCTCTCTTGTTGTGGAGCACAG
The DNA here is from genome assembly GCF_028023285.1 of Balaenoptera ricei. Lineage (NCBI taxonomy): Eukaryota > Metazoa > Chordata > Mammalia > Artiodactyla > Balaenopteridae > Balaenoptera > Balaenoptera ricei. The sequence continues at coordinate 37,813,330 of NC_082659.1, forward strand.
GCTCCAGCGGCGCAGGCTCAGTAGTTGTGGCTCACGGGCCCAGTTGCTCCACGGCCTGTGGGATCCTCCCAGACCAGGGCTCCAACCCGTGTACCCTGCGTTGGCAGACAGATTCTCAACCACTGCGCCACCAGGGAAGCCCCTGTTCTGCTTTATTTTAAAGGAAGTACCTTTTTCAGGACTCCTAGCCCCCTTGGGTGTGCATCATTTTCCCTCCAAGATCAGTGAGTACCTCCAGACCCCTGTGGGCCTGCTGAGCAACATCGAGGCCCAAAGGTCGGGCCTTCGGAGGCCCTCTGTGTATGCCGAGTGATGGGCAACACACTGCTCGTTCCTTAAGGAGAGCTACATTTCCAGAGCACTGGAACAGCCTCAGGACCACATTTCTAACCAGTGCGACGTGCCATGGAACTGTTCGTCATGGCCCCCGTCTGAGCTGCCATGAGAAAACACTCTGCTTAGGATTCTTCGAGAACCTCGTACCTGAAGTCTCTCTGCTCGAGGAGAAAGTCAGCATCCTACCATGCTGTGTCGCTAACGGGACACTCAGCGTGAGCAGTTGTCTCGAGGTAAGGCCCTGAATTGCCATGCAGAAGCGGAGGCGTGCAGCATTTTCCAGGAGGCCGTAGCCGCTGCTCTGCATTGTTTTAACCTCAGTACGCTCTGCAGGACATCTAGGAACCCCGCGTGGGCACCCTATTCCCTGCAAGAACACTGAGTACCCTCAGGCCCCCATGGGCCTGCTAAGCCACATCCAGGCCCGTAGCCCTTTGGAACCACTCTGTGTATGCCGAGTGTAGGGCAACAGTCTGCATTCTTTCTTGGGACAGCTTGAATACCTCAACACTCCCACAGGTCGTCAAACACCTTTCTAGCAGGTCCAACATACCGTGCAAGTGTGACTCATTGCCCTAGTCTGAGCTGCACTGAGAATAACCCTCGGCTTCGCATTCGATCTGGGACCCCCTGCCTGAAGTCACCCTGCCTCCAGGAGAATGTCAGCTTGCGTTCCGACTGCAACTAAAGCCCAGTTCCTCGTGTAACACTGCAGGCTTTTGAAGAGCCACGGGCCCGGAGGCTTAGCTGGGGCGTTCCTTGGTTGAGGCAGTTTGCTGTTTGCAGAACACCCTGCTTCGACGAGTTGATTCAAGGAAGGAACCACTGGGTAACCTGTGTCTCTTTGGACTTGTTAGAAAGCACAGGGATGCATGCTGCGTGTGCCCGTGGAAATGGGGGCCTGATGGAACTAGCCTTGCTTTCCCATTTGGAAAGCTCCATTCATGCTGCCTTGAAGCTACTTGAAATTGACTGCTGTTGACAGGCCACTAGCCACTGTAGGCATGGCTCTGGGAAGAAAATGAGTTTTCTCCAGGTTAGCCGGGGGTTCGATGGCCGGGGTGGAGCTCATCCTGCCACGCTCTAGAGCTAAAGGGAAAGTCAACGTGAGTACTGGCCTCGAGGTAAGTCCCTGAGTAGCCGCGCAGAAAGGGAGGCATGCAGCTCTTTCCATGAGGTCTTAGTCGCTGTTCTGCTTTATTATTATTATTTTTTTATTTTTTATTGTTTTTTTAAGACTTATTGATTGATTGATTGATTGCTATGTTGGGTCTTCGTTTCTGTGCTAGGGCTCTCTCCAATTGCGGTAAGTAGGGGCCACTCTTCATCGCGGTGCATAGGCCTCTCATTATCGCGGCCTCTCTTGTTGCGGAGCACAGGCTCCAGCGGCGGAGGCTCAGTAGTTGTGGCTCACGGGCCCAGTTGCTCCACGGCCTCTGGGATCCTCCCAGACCAGGGCTCGAACCCGTGTACCCTGCGTTGGCAGACAGATTCTCAACCACTGCGCCACCAGGGAAGCCCCTGTTCTGCTTTATTTTAAAGGAAGTACCCTTTTCAGGACTCCTAGCCCCCTTGGGTGTGCATCATTTTCCCTCCAAGATCAGTGAGTACCTCCAGACCCCTGTGGGCCTGCTGAGCAACATCGAGGCCCAAAGGTCGGGCCTTCGGAGGCCCTCTGTGTATGCCGAGTGATGGGCAACACACTGCTCGTTCCTTAAGGAGAGCTACATTTCCAGAGCACTGGAACAGCCTCAGGACCACATTTCTAACCAGTGCGACGTGCCATGGAACTGTTCGTCATGGCCCCCGTCTGAGCTGCCATGAGAAAACACTCTGCTTAGGATTCTTCGAGAACCTCGTACCTGAAGTCTCTCTGCTCGAGGAGAAAGTCAGCATCCTACCATGCTGTGTCGCTAACGGGACACTCAGCGTGAGCAGTTGTCTCGAGGTAAGGCCCTGAATTGCCATGCAGAAGCGGAGGCGTGCAGCATTTTCCAGGAGGCCGTAGCCGCTGCTCTGCATTGTTTTAACCTCAGTACGCTCTGCAGGACATCTAGGAACCCCGCGTGGGCACCCTATTCCCTGCAAGAACACTGAGTACCCTCAGGCCCCCATGGGCCTGCTAAGCCACATCCAGGCCCGTAGCCCTTTGGAACCACTCTGTGTATGCCGAGTGTAGGGCAACAGTCTGCATTCTTTCTTGGGACAGCTTGAATACCTCAACACTCCCACAGGTCGTCAAACACCTTTCTAGCAGGTCCAACATACCGTGCAAGTGTGACTCATTGCCCTAGTCTGAGCTGCACTGAGAATAACCCTCGGCTTCGCATTCGATCTGGGACCCCCTGCCTGAAGTCACCCTGCCTCCAGGAGAATGTCAGCTTGCGTTCCGACTGCAACTAAAGCCCAGTTCCTCGTGTAACACTGCAGGCTTTTGAAGAGCCACGGGCCCGGAGGCTTAGCTGGGGCGTTCCTTGGTTGAGGCAGTTTGCTGTTTGCAGAACACCCTGCTTCGACGAGTTGATTCAAGGAAGGAACCACTGGGTAACCTGTGTCTCTTTGGACTTGTTAGAAAGCACAGGGATGCATGCTGCGTGTGCCCGTGGAAATGGGGGCCTGATGGAACTAGCCTTGCTTTCCCATTTGGAAAGCTCCATTCATGCTGCCTTGAAGCTACTTGAAATTGACTGCTGTTGACAGGCCACTAGCCACTGTAGGCATGGCTCTGGGAAGAAAATGAGTTTTCTCCAGGTTAGCCGGGGGTTCGATGGCCGGGGTGGAGCTCATCCTGCCTCGCTCTAGAGCTAAAGGGAAAGTCAACGTGAGTACTGGCCTCGAGGTAAGTCCCTGAGTAGCCGCGCAGAAAGGGAGGCATGCAGCTCTTTCCATGAGGTCTTAGTTGCTGTTCTGCTTTATTATTATTATTTTTTTATTTTTTATTGTTTTTTTAAGACTTATTGATTGATTGATTGATTGCTATGTTGGGTCTTCGTTTCTGTGCTAGGGCTCTCTCCAATTGCGGTAAGTAGGGGCCACTCTTCATCGCGGTGCATAGGCCTCTCATTATCGCGGCCTCTCTTGTTGCGGAGCACAGGCTCCAGCGGCGGAGGCTCAGTAGTTGTGGCTCACGGGCCCAGTTGCTCCACGGCCTGTGGGATCCTCCCAGACCAGGGCTCGAACCCGTGTACCCTGCGTTGGCAGACAGATTCTCAACCACTGCGCCACCAGGGAAGCCCCTGTTCTGCTTTATTTTAAAGGAAGTACCTTTTTCAGGACTCCTAGCCCCCTTGGGTGTGCATCATTTTCCCTCCAAGATCAGTGAGTACCTCCAGACCCCTGTGGGCCTGCTGAGCAACATCGAGGCCCAAAGGTCGGGCCTTCGGAGGCCCTCTGTGTATGCCGAGTGATGGGCAACACACTGCTCGTTCCTTAAGGAGAGCTACATTTCCAGAGCACTGGAACAGCCTCAGGACCACATTTCTAACCAGTGCGACGTGCCATGGAACTGTTCGTCATGGCCCCCGTCTGAGCTGCCATGAGAAAACACTCTGCTTAGGATTCTTCGAGAACCTCGTACCTGAAGTCTCTCTGCTCGAGGAGAAAGTCAGCATCCTACCATGCTGTGTCGCTAACGGGACACTCAGCGTGAGCAGTTGTCTCGAGGTAAGGCCCTGAATTGCCATGCAGAAGCGGAGGCGTGCAGCATTTTCCAGGAGGCCGTAGCCGCTGCTCTGCATTGTTTTAACCTCAGTACGCTCTGCAGGACATCTAGGAACCCCGCGTGGGCACCCTATTCCCTGCAAGAACACTGAGTACCCTCAGGCCCCCATGGGCCTGCTAAGCCACATCCAGGCCCGTAGCCCTTTGGAACCACTCTGTGTATGCCGAGTGTAGGGCAACAGTCTGCATTCTTTCTTGGGACAGCTTGAATACCTCAACACTCCCACAGGTCGTCAAACACCTTTCTAGCAGGTCCAACATACCGTGCAAGTGTGACTCATTGCCCTAGTCTGAGCTGCACTGAGAATAACCCTCGGCTTCGCATTCGATCTGGGACCCCCTGCCTGAAGTCACCCTGCCTCCAGGAGAATGTCAGCTTGCGTTCCGACTGCAACTAAAGCCCAGTTCCTCGTGTAACACTGCAGGCTTTTGAAGAGCCACGGGCCCGGAGGCTTAGCTGGGGCGTTCCTTGGTTGAGGCAGTTTGCTGTTTGCAGAACACCCTGCTTCGACGAGTTGATTCAAGGAAGGAACCACTGGGTAACCTGTGTCTCTTTGGACTTGTTAGAAAGCACAGGGATGCATGCTGCGTGTGCCCGTGGAAATGGGGGCCTGATGGAACTAGCCTTGCTTTCCCATTTGGAAAGCTCCATTCATGCTGCCTTGAAGCTACTTGAAATTGACTGCTGTTGACAGGCCACTAGCCACTGTAGGCATGGCTCTGGGAAGAAAATGAGTTTTCTCCAGGTTAGCCGGGGGTTCGATGGCCGGGGTGGAGCTCATCCTGCCACGCTCTAGAGCTAAAGGGAAAGTCAACGTGAGTACTGGCCTCGAGGTAAGTCCCTGAGTAGCTGCGCAGAAAGGGAGGCATGCAGCTCTTTCCATGAGGTCTTAGTTGCTGTTCTGCTTTATTATTATTATTTTTTTATTTTTTATTGTTTTTTTAAGACTTATTGATTGATTGATTGATTGCTATGTTGGGTCTTCGTTTCTGTGCTAGGGCTCTCTCCAATTGCGGTAAGTAGGGGCCACTCTTCATCGCGGTGCATAGGCCTCTCATTATCGCGGCCTCTCTTGTTGCGGAGCACAGGCTCCAGCGGCGGAGGCTCAGTAGTTGTGGCTCACGGGCCCAGTTGCTCCACGGCCTCTGAGATCCTCCCAGACCAGGCCTCGAACCCGTGTACCCTGCGTTGGCAGACAGATTCTCAACCACTGCGCCACCAGGGAAGCCCCTGTTCTGCTTTATTTTAAAGGAAGTACCCTTTTCAGGACTCCTAGCCCCCTTGGGTGTGCATCATTTTCCCTCCAAGATCAGTGAGTACCTCCAGACCCCTGTGGGCCTGCTGAGCAACATCGAGGCCCAAAGGTCGGGCCTTCGGAGGCCCTCTGTGTATGCCGAGTGATGGGCAACACACTGCTCGTTCCTTAAGGAGAGCTACATTTCCAGAGCACTGGAACAGCCTCAGGACCACATTTCTAACCAGTGCGACGTGCCATGGAACTGTTCGTCATGGCCCCCGTCTGAGCTGCCATGAGAAAACACTCTGCTTAGGATTCTTCGAGAACCTCGTACCTGAAGTCTCTCTGCTCGAGGAGAAAGTCAGCATCCTACCATGCTGTGTCGCTAACGGGACACTCAGCGTGAGCAGTTGTCTCGAGGTAAGGCCCTGAATTGCCATGCAGAAGCGGAGGCGTACAGCATTTTCCATGAGGCCGTAGCCGCTGCTCTGCATTGTTTTAACCTCAGTACGCTCTGCAGGACATCTAGGAACCCCGCGTGGGCACCCTATTCCCTGCAAGAACACTGAGTACCCTCAGGCCCCCATGGGCCTGCTAAGCCACATCCAGTTCCGTAGCCCTTTGGAACCAGTCTGTGTATGCCGAGTGTAGAGCAACAGTCTGCATTCTTTCTTGGGACAGCTTGAATACCTCAACACTCCCACAGGTCGTCAAACACCTTTCTAGCAGGTCCAACATACCGTGCAAGTGTGACTCATTGCCCTAGTCTGAGCTGCACTGAGAATAACCCTCGGCTTCGCATTCGATCTGGGACCCCCTGCCTGAAGTCACCCTGCCTCCAGGAGAATGTCAGCTTGCGTTCCGACTGCAACTAAAGCCCAGTTCCTCGTGTAACACTGCAGGCTTTTGAAGAGCCACGGGCCCGGAGGCTTAGCTGGGGCGTTCCTTGGTTGAGGCAGTTTGCTGTTTGCAGAACACCCTGCTTCGACGAGTTGATTCAAGGAAGGAACCACTGGGTAACCTGTGTCTCTTTGGACTTGTTAGAAAGCACAGGGATGCATGCTGCGTGTGCCCGTGGAAATGGGGGCCTGATGGAACTAGCCTTGCTTTCCCATTTGGAAAGCTCCATTCATGCTGCCTTGAAGCTACTTGAAATTGACTGCTGTTGGCAGGCCACTAGCCACTGTAGGCATGGCTGTGGGAAGAAAATGAGTTTTCTCCAGGTTAGCCGGGGGTTCGATGGCCGGGGTGGAGCTCATCCTGCCACGCTCTAGAGCTAAAGGGAAAGTCAACGTGAGTACTGGCCTCGAGGTAAGTCCCTGAGTAGCCGCACAGAAAGGGAGGCATGCAGCTCTTTCCATGAGGTCTTAGTCGCTGTTCTGCTTTATTATTATTATTTTTTTATTTTTTATTGTTTTTTTAAGACTTATTGATTGATTGATTGATTGCTATGTTGGGTCTTCGTTTCTGTGCTAGGGCTCTCTCCAATTGCGGTAAGTAGGGGCCACTCTTCATCGCGGTGCATAGGCCTCTCATTATCGCGGCCTCTCTTGTTGCGGAGCACAGGCTCCAGCGGCGGAGGCTCAGTAGTTGTGGCTCACGGGCCCAGTTGCTCCACGGCCTGTGGGATCCTCCCAGACCAGGGCTCGAACCCGTGTACCCTGCGTTGGCAGACAGATTCTCAACCACTGCGCCACCAGGGAAGCCCCTGTTCTGCTTTATTTTAAAGGAAGTACCCTTTTCAGGACTCCTAGCCCCCTTGGGTGTGCATCATTTTCCCTCCAAGATCAGTGAGTACCTCCAGACCCCTGTGGGGCTGCTGAGCAACATCGAGGCCCAAAGGTCGGGCCTTCGGAGGCCCTCTGTGTATGCCGAGTGATGGGCAACACACTGCTCGTTCCTTAAGGAGAGCTACATTTCCAGAGCACTGGAACAGCCTCAGGACCACATTTCTAACCAGTGCGACGTGCCATGGAACTGTTCGTCATGGCCCCCGTCTGAGCTGCCATGAGAAAACACTCTGCTTAGGATTCTTCGAGAACCTCGTACCTGAAGTCTCTCTGCTCGAGGAGAAAGTCAGCATCCTACCATGCTGTGTCGCTAACGGGACACTCAGCGTGAGCAGTTGTCTCGAGGTAAGGCCCTGAATTGCCATGCAGAAGCGGAGGCGTGCAGCATTTTCCAGGAGGCCGTAGCCGCTGCTCTGCATTGTTTTAACCTCAGTACGCTCTGCAGGACATCTAGGAACCCCGCGTGGGCACCCTATTCCCTGCAAGAACACTGAGTACCCTCAGGCCCCCATGGGCCTGCTAAGCCACATCCAGGCCCGTAGCCCTTTGGAACCACTCTGTGTATGCCGAGTGTAGGGCAACAGTCTGCATTCTTTCTTGGGACAGCTTGAATACCTCAACACTCCCACAGGTCGTCAAACACCTTTCTAGCAGGTCCAACATACCGTGCAAGTGTGACTCATTGCCCTAGTCTGAGCTGCACTGAGAATAACCCTCGGCTTCGCATTCGATCTGGGACCCCCTGCCTGAAGTCACCCTGCCTCCAGGAGAATGTCAGCTTGCGTTCCGACTGCAACTAAAGCCCAGTTCCTCGTGTAACACTGCAGGCTTTTGAAGAGCCACGGGCCCGGAGGCTTAGCTGGGGCGTTCCTTGGTTGAGGCAGTTTGCTGTTTGCAGAACACCCTGCTTCGACGAGTTGATTCAAGGAAGGAACCACTGGGTAACCTGTGTCTCTTTGGACTTGTTAGAAAGCACAGGGATGCATGCTGCGTGTGCCCGTGGAAATGGGGGCCTGATGGAACTAGCCTTGCTTTCCCATTTGGAAAGCTCCATTCATGCTGCCTTGAAGCTACTTGAAATTGACTGCTGTTGACAGGCCACTAGCCACTGTAGGCATGGCTCTGGGAAGAAAATGAGTTTTCTCCAGGTTAGCCGGGGGTTCGATGGCCGGGGTGGAGCTCATCCTGCCACGCTCTAGAGCTAAAGGGAAAGTCAACGTGAGTACTGGCCTCGAGGTAAGTCCCTGAGTAGCCGCGCAGAAAGGGAGGCATGCAGCTCTTTCCATGAGGTCTTAGTCGCTGTTCTGCTTTATTATTATTTTTTTTTATTTTTTATTGTTTTTTTAAGACTTATTGATTGATTGATGGATTGCTATGTTGGGTCTTCGTTTCTGTGCTAGGGCTCTCTCCAATTGCGGTAAGTAGGGGCCACTCTTCATCGCGGTGCATAGGCCTCTCATTATCGCGGCCTCTCTTGTTGCGGAGCACAGGCTCCAGCGGCGGAGGCTCAGTAGTTGTGGCTCACGGGCCCAGTTGCTCCACGGCCTCTGGGATCCTCCCAGACCAGGGCTCGAACCCGTGTACCCTGCGTTGGCAGACAGATTCTCAACCACTGCGCCACCAGGGAAGCCCCTGTTCTGCTTTATTTTAAAGGAAGTACCCTTTTCAGGACTCCTAGCCCCCTTGGGTGTGCATCATTTTCCCTCCAAGATCAGTGAGTACCTCCAGACCCCTGTGGGGCTGCTGAGCAACATCGAGGCCCAAAGGTCGGGCCTTCGGAGGCCCTCTGTGTATGCCGAGTGATGGGCAACACACTGCTCGTTCCTTAAGGAGAGCTACATTTCCAGAGCACTGGAACAGCCTCAGGACCACATTTCTAACCAGTGCGACGTGCCATGGAACTGTTCGTCATGGCCCCCGTCTGAGCTGCCATGAGAAAACACTCTGCTTAGGATTCTTCGAGAACCTCGTACCTGAAGTCTCTCTGCTCGAGGAGAAAGTCAGCATCCTACCATGCTGTGTCGCTAACGGGACACTCAGCGTGAGCAGTTGTCTCGAGGTAAGGCCCTGAATTGCCATGCAGAAGCGGAGGCGTGCAGCATTTTCCAGGAGGCCGTAGCCGCTGCTCTGCATTGTTTTAACCTCAGTACGCTCTGCAGGACATCTAGGAACCCCGCGTGGGCACCCTATTCCCTGCAAGAACACTGAGTACCCTCAGGCCCCCATGGGCCTGCTAAGCCACATCCAGGCCCGTAGCCCTTTGGAACCACTCTGTGTATGCCGAGTGTAGGGCAACAGTCTGCATTCTTTCTTGGGACAGCTTGAATACCTCAACACTCCCACAGGTCGTCAAACACCTTTCTAGCAGGTCCAACATACCGTGCAAGTGTGACTCATTGCCCTAGTCTGAGCTGCACTGAGAATAACCCTCGGCTTCGCATTCGATCTGGGACCCCCTGCCTGAAGTCACCCTGCCTCCAGGAGAATGTCAGCTTGCGTTCCGACTGCAACTAAAGCCCAGTTCCTCGTGTAACACTGCAGGCTTTTGAAGAGCCACGGGCCCGGAGGCTTAGCTGGGGCGTTCCTTGTTTGAGGCAGTATGCTGTTTGCAGAACACCCTGCTTCGACGAGTTGATTCAAGGAAGGAACCACTGGGTAACCTGTGTCTCTTTGGACTTGTTAGAAAGCACAGGGATGCATGCTGCGTGTGCCCGTGGAAATGGGGGCCTGATGGAACTAGCCTTGTTTTCCCATTTGGAAAGCTCCATTCATGCTGCCTTGAAGCTACTTGAAATTGACTGCTGTTGACAGGCCACTAGCCACTGTAGGCATGGCTCTGGGAAGAAAATGAGTTTTCTCCAGGTTAGCCGGGGGTTCGATGGCCGGGGTGGAGCTCATCCTGCCACGCTCTAGAGCTAAAGGGAAAGTCAACGTGAGTACTGGCCTCGAGGTAAGTCCCTGAGTAGCCGCGCAGAAAGGGAGGCATGCAGCTCTTTCCATGAGGTCTTAGTCGCTGTTCTGCTTTATTATTATTATTTTTTTATTTTTTATTGTTTTTTTAAGACTTATTGATTGATTGATTGATTGCTATGTTGGGTCTTCGTTTCTGTGCTAGGGCTCTCTCCAATTGCGGTAAGTAGGGGCCACTCTTCATCGCGGTGCATAGGCCTCTCATTATCGCGGCCTCTCTTGTTGCGGAGCACAGGCTCCAGCGGCGGAGGCTCAGTAGTTGTGGCTCACGGGCCCAGTTGCTCCACGGCCTCTGGGATCCTCCCAGACCAGGGCTCGAACCCGTGTACCCTGCGTTGGCAGACAGATTCTCAACCACTGCGCCACCAGGGAAGCCCCTGTTCTGCTTTATTTTAAAGGAAGTACCCTTTTCAGGACTCCTAGCCCCCTTGGGTGTGCATCATTTTCCCTCCAAGATCAGTGAGTACCTCCAGACCCCTGTGGGGCTGCTGAGCAACATCGAGGCCCAAAGGTCGGGCCTTCGGAGGCCCTCTGTGTATGCCGAGTGATGGGCAACACACTGCTCGTTCCTTAAGGAGAGCTACATTTCCAGAGCACTGGAACAGCCTCAGGACCACATTTCTAACCAGTGCGACGTGCCATGGAACTGTTCGTCATGGCCCCCGTCTGAGCTGCCATGAGAAAACACTCTGCTTAGGATTCTTCGAGAACCTCGTACCTGAAGTCTCTCTGCTCGAGGAGAAAGTCAGCATCCTACCATGCTGTGTCGCTAACGGGACACTCAGCGTGAGCAGTTGTCTCGAGGTAAGGCCCTGAATTGCCATGCAGAAGCGGAGGCGTGCAGCATTTTCCAGGAGGCCGTAGCCGCTGCTCTGCATTGTTTTAACCTCAGTACGCTCTGCAGGACATCTAGGAACCCCGCGTGGGCACCCTATTCCCTGCAAGAACACTGAGTACCCTCAGGCCCCCATGGGCCTGCTAAGCCACATCCAGGCCCGTAGCCCTTTGGAACCACTCTGTGTATGCCGAGTGTAGGGCAACAGTCTGCATTCTTTCTTGGGACAGCTTGAATACCTCAACACTCCCACAGGTCGTCAAACACCTTTCTAGCAGGTCCAACATACCGTGCAAGTGTGACTCATTGCCCTAGTCTGAGCTGCACTGAGAATAACCCTCGGCTTCGCATTCGATCTGGGACCCCCTGCCTGAAGTCACCCTGCCTCCAGGAGAATGTCAGCTTGCGTTCCGACTGCAACTAAAGCCCAGTTCCTCGTGTAACACTGCAGGCTTTTGAAGAGCCACGGGCCCGGAGGCTTAGCTGGGGCGTTCCTTGGTTGAGGCAGTTTGCTGTTTGCAGAACACCCTGCTTCGACGAGTTGATTCAAGGAAGGAACCACTGGGTAACCTGTGTCTCTTTGGACTTGTTAGAAAGCACAGGGATGCATGCTGCGTGTGCCCGTGGAAATGGGGGCCTGATGGAACTAGCCTTGCTTTCCCATTTGGAAAGCTCCATTCATGCTGCCTTGAAGCTACTTGAAATTGACTGCTGTTGACAGGCCACTAGCCACTGTAGGCATGGCTCTGGGAAGAAAATGAGTTTTCTCCAGGTTAGCCGGGGGTTCGATGGCCGGGGTGGAGCTCATCCTGCCACGCTCTAGAGCTAAAGGGAAAGTCAACGTGAGTACTGGCCTCGAGGTAAGTCCCTGAGTAGCCGCGCAGAAAGGGAGGCATGCAGCTCTTTCCATGAGGTCTTATTCGCTGTTCTGCTTTATTATTATTATTTTTTTATTTTTTATTGTTTTTTTAAGACTTATTGATTGATTGATTGATTGCTATGTTGGGTCTTCGTTTCTGTGCTAGGGCTCTCTCCAATTGCGGTAAGTAGGGGCCACTCTTCATCGCGGTGCATAGGCCTCTCATTATCGCGGCCTCTCTTGTTGCGGAGCACAGGCTCCAGCGGCGGAGGCTCAGTAGTTGTGGCTCACGGGCCCAGTTGCTCCACGGCCTCTGAGATCCTCCCAGACCAGGCCTCGAACCCGTGTACCCTGCGTTGGCAGACAGATTCTCAACCACTGCGCCACCAGGGAAGCCCCTGTTCTGCTTTATTTTAAAGGAAGTACCCTTTTCAGGACTCCTAGCCCCCTTGGGTGTGCATCATTTTCCCTCCAAGATCAGTGAGTACCTCCAGACCCCTGTGGGCCTGCTGAGCAACATCGAGGCCCAAAGGTCGGGCCTTCGGAGGCCCTCTGTGTATGCCGAGTGATGGGCAACACACTGCTCGTTCCTTAAGGAGAGCTACATTTCCAGAGCACTGGAACAGCCTCAGGACCACATTTCTAACCAGTGCGACGTGCCATGGAACTGTTCGTCATGGCCCCCGTCTGAGCTGCCATGAGAAAACACTCTGCTTAGGATTCTTCGAGAACCTCGTACCTGAAGTCTCTCTGCTCGAGGAGAAAGTCAGCATCCTACCATGCTGTGTCGCTAACGGGACACTCAGCGTGAGCAGTTGTCTCGAGGTAAGGCCCTGAATTGCCATGCAGAAGCGGAGGCGTACAGCATTTTCCATGAGGCCGTAGCCGCTGCTCTGCATTGTTTTAACCTCAGTACGCTCTGCAGGACATCTAGGAACCCCGCGTGGGCACCCTATTCCCTGCAAGAACACTGAGTACCCTCAGGCCCCCATGGGCCTGCTAAGCCACATCCAGTTCCGTAGCCCTTTGGAACCAGTCTGTGTATGCCGAGTGTAGGGCAACAGTCTGCATTCTTTCTTGGGACAGCTTGAATACCTCAACACTCCCACAGGTCGTCAAACACCTTTCTAGCAGGTCCAACATACCGTGCAAGTGTGACTCATTGCCCTAGTCTGAGCTGCACTGAGAATAACCCTCGGCTTCGCATTCGATCTGGGACCCCCTGCCTGAAGTCACCCTGCCTCCAGGAGAATGTCAGCTTGCGTTCCGACTGCAACTAAAGCCCAGTTCCTCGTGTAACACTGCAGGCTTTTGAAGAGCCACGGGCCCGGAGGCTTAGCTGGGGCGTTCCTTGGTTGAGGCAGTTTGCTGTTTGCAGAACACCCTGCTTCGACGAGTTGATTCAAGGAAGGAACCACTGGGTAACCTGTGTCTCTTTGGACTTGTTAGAAAGCACAGGGATGCATGCTGCGTGTGCCCGTGGAAATGGGGGCCTGATGGAACTAGCCTTGCTTTCCCATTTGGAAAGCTCCATTCATGCTGCCTTGAAGCTACTTGAAATTGACTGCTGTTGACAGGCCACTAGCCACTGTAGGCATGGCTCTGGGAAGAAAATGAGTTTTCTCCAGGTTAGCCGGGGGTTCGATGGCCGGGGTGGAGCTCATCCTGCCACGCTCTAGAGCTAAAGGGAAAGTCAACGTGAGTACTGGCCTCGAGGTAAGTCCCTGAGTAGCCGCGCAGAAAGGGAGGCATGCAGCTCTTTCCATGAGGTCTTAGTCGCTGTTCTGCTTTCTTATTATTATTTTTTTATTTTTTATTGTTTTTTTAAGACTTATTGATTGATTGATTGATTGATTGCTATGTTGGGTCTTCGTTTCTGTGCTAGGGCTCTCTCCAATTGCGGTAAGTAGGGGCCACTCTTCATCGCGGTGCATAGGCCTCTCATTATCGCGGCCTCTCTTGTTGCGGAGCACAGGCTCCAGCGGCGCAGGCTCAGTAGTTGTGGCTCACGGGCCCAGTTGCTCCACGACCTCTGGGATCCTCCCAGACCAGGGCTCGAACCCGTGTACCCTGCGTTGGCAGACAGATTCTCAACCACTGCGCCACCAGGGAAGCCCCTGTTCTGCTTTATTTTAAAGGAAGTACCCTTTTCAGGACTCCTAGCCCCCTTGGGTGTGCATCATTTTCCCTCCAAGATCAGTGAGTACCTCCAGACCCCTGTGGGGCTGCTGAGCAACATCGAGGCCCAAAGGTCGGGCCTTCGGAGGCCCTCTGTGTATGCCGAGTGATGGGCAACACACTGCTCGTTCCTTAAGGAGAGCTACATTTCCAGAGCACTGGAACAGCCTCAGGACCACATTTCTAACCAGTGCGACGTGCCATGGAACTGTTCGTCATGGCCCCCGTCTGAGCTGCCATGAGAAAACACTCTGCTTAGGATTCTTCGAGAACCTCGTACCTGAAGTCTCTCTGCTCGAGGAGAAAGTCAGCATCCTACCATGCTGTGTCGCTAACGGGACACTCAGCGTGAGCAGTTGTCTCGAGGTAAGGCCCTGAATTGCCATGCAGAAGCGGAGGCGTGCAGCATTTTCCAGGAGGCCGTAGCCGCTGCTCTGCATTGTTTTAACCTCAGTACGCTCTGCAGGACATCTAGGAACCCCGCGTGGGCACCCTATTCCCTGCAAGAACACTGAGTACCCTCAGGCCCCCATGGGCCTGCTAAGCCACATCCAGGCCCGTAGACCTTTGGAACCACTCTGTGTATGCCGAGTGTAGGGCAACAGTCTGCATTCTTTCTTGGGACAGCTTGAATACCTCAACACTCCCACAGGTCGTCAAACACCTTTCTAGCAGGTCCAACATACCGTGCAAGTGTGACTCATTGCCCTAGTCTGAGCTGCACTGAGAATAACCCTCGGCTTCGCATTCGATCTGGGACCCCCTGCCTGAAGTCACCCTGCCTCCAGGAGAATGTCAGCTTGCGTTCCGACTGCAACTAAAGCCCAGTTCCTCGTGTAACACTGCAGGCTTTTGAAGAGCCACGGGCCCGGAGGCTTAGCTGGGGCGTTCCTTGGTTGAGGCAGTTTGCTGTTTGCAGAACACCCTGCTTCGACGAGTTGATTCAAGGAAGGAACCACTGGGTAACCTGTGTCTCTTTGGACTTGTTAGAAAGCACAGGGATGCATGCTGCGTGTGCCCGTGGAAATGGGGGCCTGATGGAACTAGCCTTGCTTTCCCATTTGGAAAGCTCCATTCATGCTGCCTTGAAGCTACTTGAAATTGACTGCTGTTGACAGGCCACTAGCCACTGTAGGCATGGCTCTGGGAAGAAAATGAGTTTTCTCCAGGTTAGCCGGGGGTTCGATGGCCGGGGTGGAGCTCATCCTGCCTCGCTCTAGAGCTAAAGGGAAAGTCAACGTGAGTACTGGCCTCGAGGTAAGTCCCTGAGTAGCCGCGCAGAAAGGGAGGCATGCAGCTCTTTCCATGAGGTCTTAGTCGCTGTTCTGCTTTATTATTATTATTTTTTTTATTTTTTATTGTTTTTTTAAGACTTATTGATTGATTGATTGATTGCTATGTTGGGTCTTCGTTTCTGTGCTAGGGCTCTCTCCAATTGCGGTAAGTAGGGGCCACTCTTCATCGCGCTGCATAGGCCTCTCATTATCGCGGCCTCTCTTGTTGCGGAGCACAGGCTCCAGCGGCGGAGGCTCAGTAGTTGTGGCTCACGGGCCCAGTTGCTCCACGGCCTCTGAGATCCTCCCAGACCAGGCCTTGAACCCGTGTACCCTGCGTTGGCAGACAGATTCTCAACCACTGCGCCACCAGGGAAGCCCCTGTTCTGCTTTATTTTAAAGGAAGTACCCTTTTCAGGACTCCTAGCCCCCTTGGGTGTGCATCATTTTCCCTCCAAGATCAGTGAGTACCTCCAGACCCCTGTGGGCCTGCTGAGCAACATCGAGGCCCAAAGGTCGGGCCTTCGGAGGCCCTCTGTGTATGCCGAGTGATGGGCAACACACTGCTCGTTCCTTAAGGAGAGCTACATTTCCAGAGCACTGGAACAGCCTCAGGACCACATTTCTAACCAGTGCGACGTGCCATGGAACTGTTCGTCATGGCCCCCGTCTGAGCTGCCATGAGAAAACACTCTGCTTAGGATTCTTCGAGAACCTCGTACCTGAAGTCTCTCTGCTCGAGGAGAAAGTCAGCATCCTACCATGCTGTGTCGCTAACGGGACACTCAGCGTGAGCAGTTGTCTCGAGGTAAGGCCCTGAATTGCCATGCAGAAGCGGAGGCGTGCAGCATTTTCCAGGAGGCCGTAGCCGCTGCTCTGCATTGTTTTAACCTCAGTATGCTCTGCAGGACATCTAGGAACCCCGCGTGGGCACCCTATTCCCTGCAAGAACACTGAGTACCCTCAGGCCCCCATGGGCCTGCTAAGCCACATCCAGGCCCGTAGCCCTTTGGAACCACTCTGTGTATGCCGAGTGTAGGGCAACAGTCTGCATTCTTTCTTGGGACAGCTTGAATACCTCAACACTCCCACAGGTCGTCAAACACCTTTCTAGCAGTTCCAACATACCGTGCAAGTGTGACTCATTGCCCTAGTCTGAGCTGCACTGAGAATAACCCTCGGCTTCGCATTCGATCTGGGACCCCCTGCCTGAAGTCACCCTGCCTCCAGGAGAATGTCAGCTTGCGTTCCGACTGCAACTAAAGCCCAGTTCCTCGTGTAACACTGCAGGCTTTTGAAGAGCCACGGGCCCGGAGGCTTAGCTGGGGCGTTCCTTGGTTGAGGCAGTTTGCTGTTTGCAGAACACCCTGCTTCGACGAGTTGATTCAAGGAAGGAACCACTGGGTAACCTGTGTCTCTTTGGACTTGTTAGAAAGCACAGGGATGCATGCTGCGTGTGCCCGTGGAAATGGGGGCCTGATGGAACTAGCCTTGCTTTCCCATTTGGAAAGCTCCATTCATGCTGCCTTGAAGCTACTTGAAATTGACTGCTGTTGACAGGCCACTAGCCACTGTAGGCATGGCTCTGGGAAGAAAATGAGTTTTCTCCAGGTTAGCCGGGGGTTCGATGGCCGGGGTGGAGCTCATCCTGCCACGCTCTAGAGCTAAAGGGAAAGTCAACGTGAGTACTGGCCTCGAGGTAAGTCCCTGAGTAGCCGCGCAGAAAGGGAGGCATGCAGCTCTTTCCATGAGGTCTTAGTCGCTGTTCTGCTTTATTATTATTATTTTTTTATTTTTTATTGTTTTTTTAAGACTTATTGATTGATTGATTGATTGCTATGTTGGGTCTTCGTTTCTGTGCTAGGGCTCTCTCCAATTGCGGTAAGTAGGGGCCACTCTTCATCGCGGTGCATAGGCCTCTCATTATCGCGGCCTCTCTTGTTGCGGAGCACAGGCTCCAGCGGCGGAGGCTCAGTAGTTGTGGCTCACGGGCCCAGTTGCTCCACGGCCTGTGGGATCCTCCCAGACCAGGGCTCGAACCCGTGTACCCTGCGTTGGCAGACAGATTCTCAACCACTGCGCCACCAGGGAAGCCCCTGTTCTGCTTTATTTTAAAGGAAGTACCCTTTTCAGGACTCCTAGCCCCCTTGGGTGTGCATCATTTTCCCTCCAAGATCAGTGAGTACCTCCAGACCCCTGTGGGGCTGCTGAGCAACATCGAGGCCCAAAGGTCGGGCCTTCGGAGGCCCTCTGTGTATGCCGAGTGATGGGCAACACACTGCTCGTTCCTTAAGGAGAGCTACATTTCCAGAGCACTGGAACAGCCTCAGGACCACATTTCTAACCAGTGCGACGTGCCATGGAACTGTTCGTCATGGCCCCCGTCTGAGCTGCCATGAGAAAACACTCTGCTTAGGATTCTTCGAGAACCTCGTACCTGAAGTCTCTCTGCTCGAGGAGAAAGTCAGCATCCTACCATGCTGTGTCGCTAACGGGACACTCAGCGTGAGCAGTTGTCTCGAGGTAAGGCCCTGAATTGCCATGCAGAAGCGGAGGCGTGCAGCATTTTCCAGGAGGCCGTAGCCGCTGCTCTGCATTGTTTTAACCTCAGTACGCTCTGCAGGACATCTAGGAACCCCGCGTGGGCACCCTATTCCCTGCAAGAACACTGAGTACCCTCAGGCCCCCATGGGCCTGCTAAGCCACATCCAGGCCCGTAGACCTTTGGAACCACTCTGTGTATGCCGAGTGTAGGGCAACAGTCTGCATTCTTTCTTGGGACAGCTTGAATACCTCAACACTCCCACAGGTCGTCAAACACCTTTCTAGCAGGTCCAACATACCGTGCAAGTGTGACTCATTGCCCTAGTCTGAGCTGCACTGAGAATAACCCTCGGCTTCGCATTCGATCTGGGACCCCCTGCCTGAAGTCACCCTGCCTCCAGGAGAATGTCAGCTTGCGTTCCGACTGCAACTAAAGCCCAGTTCCTCGTGTAACACTGCAGGCTTTTGAAGAGCCACGGGCCCGGAGGCTTAGCTGGGGCGTTCCTTGTTTGAGGCAGTATGCTGTTTGCAGAACACCCTGCTTCGACGAGTTGATTCAAGGAAGGAACCACTGGGTAACCTGTGTCTCTTTGGACTTGTTAGAAAGCACAGGGATGCATGCTGCGTGTGCCCGTGGAAATGGGGGCCTGATGGAACTAGCCTTGCTTTCCCATTTGGAAAGCTCCATTCATGCTGCCTTGAAGCTACTTGAAATTGACTGCTGTTGACAGGCCACTAGCCACTGTAGGCATGGCTCTGGGAAGAAAATGAGTTTTCTCCAGGTTAGCCGGGGGTTCGATGGCCGGGGTGGAGCTCATCCTGCCACGCTCTAGAGCTAAAGGGAAAGTCAACGTGAGTACTGGCCTCGAGGTAAGTCCCTGAGTAGCCGCACAGAAAGGGAGGCATGCAGCTCTTTCCATGAGGTCTTAGTCGCTGTTCTGCTTTATTATTATTATTTTTTTATTTTTTATTGTTTTTTTAAGACTTATTGATTGATTGATTGATTGCTATGTTGGGTCTTCGTTTCTGTGCTAGGGCTCTCTCCAGTTGCGGTAAGTAGGGGCCACTCTTCATCGGGGTGCATAGGCCTCTCATTATCGCGGCCTCTCTTGTGGCGGAGCACAGGCTCCAGCGGCGCAGGCTGAGTAGTTGTGGCTCACGGGCCCAGTTGCTCCACGGCCTGTGGGATCCTCCCAGACCAGGGCTCGAACCCGTGTACCCTGCGTTGGCAGACAGATTCTCAACCACTGCGCCACCAGGGAAGCCCCTGTTCTGCTTTATTTTAAAGGAAGTACCCTTTTCAGGACTCCTAGGCCCCTTGGGTGTGCATCATTTTC
Organism: Balaenoptera ricei; assembly: GCF_028023285.1. Lineage (NCBI taxonomy): Eukaryota > Metazoa > Chordata > Mammalia > Artiodactyla > Balaenopteridae > Balaenoptera > Balaenoptera ricei. The sequence goes on from NC_082659.1 coordinate 37,832,411, forward strand.
CCTCCAAGATCAGTGAGTACCTCCAGACCCCTGTGGGCCTGCTGAGCAACATCGAGGCCCAAAGGTCGGGCCTTCGGAGGCCCTCTGTGTATGCCGAGTGATGGGCAACACACTGCTCGTTCCTTAAGGAGAGCTACGTTTCCAGAGCACTGGAACAGCCTCAGGACCACATTTCTAACCAGTGCGACGTGCCATGGAACTGTTCGTCATGGCCCCCGTCTGAGCTGCCATGAGAAAACACTCTGCTTAGGATTCTTCGAGGACCTCGTACCTGAAGTCTCTCTGCTCGAGGAGAAAGTCAGCATCCTACCATGCTGTGTCGCTAACGGGACACTCAGCGTGAGCAGTTGTCTCGAGGTAAGGCCCTGAATTGCCATGCAGAAGCGGAGGCGTGCAGCATTTTCCAGGAGGCCGTAGCCGCTGCTCTGCATTGTTTTAACCTCAGTACGCTCTGCAGGACATCTAGGAACCCCGCGTGGGCACCCTATTCCCTGCAAGAACACTGAGTACCCTCAGGCCCCCATGGGCCTGCTAAGCCACATCCAGTTCCGTAGCCCTTTGGAACCACTCTGTGTATGCCGAGTGTAGGGCAACAGTCTGCATTCTTTCTTGGGACAACTTGAATATCTCAACACTCCCACAGGTCGTCAAACAACTTTCTAGCAGGTCCAACATACCGTGCAAGTGTGACTCATGGCCCTAGTCTGAGCTGTACTGAGAATAACCCTCGGCTTTGCATTCGATCTGGGTCCCCCTGCCTAAAGTCACCCTGCCTCCAGGAGAATGTCAGCTTGCGTTCCGCCTGCAACTAAAGCCCAGTTCCTCATGTAACACTGCAGGCTTTTGAAGAGCCACGGGCCCGGAGGCTTAGCTGGGGCATTCCTTGGTTGAGGTAGTTTGCTGTTTGCAGAACACCCTGCTTTGACGAGTTGATTCAAGGAAGGAACCACTGGGTAAACTGTGTCTCTTTGGACTTGTTAGAAAGCACAGGGATGCATGCTGCGTGTGCCCGTGGAAATGGGGCCCTGATGGAACTAGCCTTGCTTTCCCATTTGGAAAGCTCCATTCATGCTGCCTTGAAGCTACTTGAAATTGACTGCTGTTGACAGGCCACTAGCCACTGTAGGCATGGCTCTGGGAAGAAAATGAGTTTTCTCCAGGTTAGCCGGGTGCTTCGATGGCCGGGGTGGAGCTCATCCTGCCATGCTCTAGAGCTAAAGGGAAAGTCAACGTGAGTACTGGCCTCGAGGTAAGTCCCTGAGTAGCCGCGCAGAAAGGGAGGCATGCAGCTCTTTCCATGAGGTCTTAGTCGCTGTTCTGCTTTATTATTATTATTTTTTTATTTTTTATTGTTTTTTTAAGACTTATTGATTGATTGATTGATTGATTGCTATGTTGGGTCTTCGTTTCTGTGCTAGGGCTCTCTCCAATTGCGGTAAGTAGGGGCCACTCTTCATCGCGGTGCATAGGCCTTTCATTATCGCGGCCTCTCTTGTTTTGGACCACAGGCTCCAGCGGCGGAGGCTCAGTAGTTGTGGCTCACGGGCCCAGTTGCTCCACGGCCTGTGGGATCCTCCCAGACCAGGGCTCGAACCCGTGTACCCTGCGTTGGCAGACAGATTCTCAACCACTGCGCCACCAGGGAAGCCCCTGTTCTGCTTTATTTTAAAGGAAGTACCCTTTTCAGGACTCCTAGGCCCCTTGGGTGTGCATCATTTTCCCTCCAAGATCAGTGAGTACCTCCAGACCCCTGTGGGCCTGCTGAGCAACATCGAGGCCCAAAGGTCGGGCCTTCGGAGGCCCTCTGTGTATGCCGAGTGATGGGCAACACACTGCTCGTTCCTTAAGGAGAGCTACATTTCCAGAGCACTGGAACAGCCTCAGGACCACATTTCTAACCAGTGCGACGTGCCATGGAACTGTTCGTCATGGCCCCCGTCTGAGCTGCCATGAGAAAACACTCTGCTTAGGATTCTTCGAGAACCTCGTACCTGAAGTCTCTCTGCTCGAGGAGAAAGTCAGCATCCTACCATGCTGTGTCGCTAACGGGACACTCAGCGTGAGCAGTTGTCTCGAGGTAAGGCCCTGAATTGCCATGCAGAAGCGGAGGCGTGCAGCATTTTCCAGGAGGCCGTAGCCGCTGCTCTGCATTGTTTTAACCTCAGTACGCTCTGCAGGACATCTAGGAATCCCGCGTGGGCACCCTATTCCCTGCAAGAACACTGAGTACCCTCAGGCCCCCATGGGCCTGCTAAGCCACATCCAGGCCCGTAGCCCTTTGGAACCACTCTGTGTATGCCGAGTGTAGGGCAACAGTCTGCATTCTTTCTTGGGACAGCTTGAATACCTCAACACTCCCACAGGTCGTCAAACACCTTTCTAGCAGGTTCAACATACCGTGCAAGTGTGACTCATTGCCCTAGTCTGAGCTGCACTGAGAATAACCCTCGGCTTCGCATTCGATCTGGGACCCCCTGCCTGAAGTCACCCTGCCTCCAGGAGAATGTCAGCTTGCGTTCCGACTGCAACTAAAGCCCAGTTCCTCGTGTAACACTGCAGGCTTTTGAAGAGCCACGGGCCCAGAGGCTTAGCTGGGGCGTTCCTTGGTTGAGGCAGTTTGCTGTTTGCAGAACACCCTGCTTCGACGAGTTGATTCAAGGAAGGAACCACTGGGTAACCTGTGTCTCTTTGGACTTGTTAGAAAGCACAGGGATGCATGCTGCGTGTGCCCGTGGAAATGGGGGCCTGATGGAACTAGCCTTGCTTTCCCATTTGGAAAGCTCCATTCATGCTGCCTTGAAGCTACTTGAAATTGACTGCTGTTGACAGGCCACTAGCCACTGTAGGCATGGCTCTGGGAAGAAAATGAGTTTTCTCCAGGTTAGCCGGGGGTTCGATGGCCGGGGTGGAGCTCATCCTGCCACGCTCTAGAGCTAAAGGGAAAGTCAACGTGAGTACTGGCCTCGAGGTAAGTCCCTGAGTAGCCGCCCAGAAAGGGAGGCATGCAGCACTTTCCATGAGGTCTTAGTCGCTGTTCTGCTTTATTATTATTATTTTTTTATTTTTTATTGTTTTTTTAAGACTTATTGATTGATTGATTGATTGCTATGTTGGGTCTTCGTTTCTGTGCTAGGGCTCTCTCCAATTGCGGTAAGTAGGGGCCACTCTTCATCGCGGTGCATAGGCCTCTCATTATCGCGGCCTCTCTTGTTGCGGACCACAGGCTCCAGCGGCGCAGGCTCAGTAGTTGTGGCTCACGGGCCCAGTTGCTCCACGACCTCTGGGATCCTCCCAGACCAGGGCTCGAACCCGTGTACCCTGCATTGGCAGACAGATTCTCAACCACTGCGCCACCAGGGAAGCCCCTGTTCTGCTTTATTTTAAAGGAAGTACCTTTTTCAGGACTCCTAGCCCCCTTGGGTGTGCATCATTTTCCCTCCAAGATCAGTGAGTACCTCCAGACCCCTGTGGGCCTGCTGAGCAACATCGAGGCCCAAAGGTCGGGCCTTCGGAGGCCCTCTGTGTATGCCGAGTGATGGGCAACACACTGCTCGTTCCTTAAGGAGAGCTACATTTCCAGAGCACTGGAACAGCCTCAGGACCACATTTCTAACCAGTGCGACGTGCCATGGAACTGTTCGTCATGGCCCCCGTCTGAGCTGCCATGAGAAAACACTCTGCTTAGGATTCTTCGAGAACCTCGTACCTGAAGTCTCTCTGCTCGAGGAGAAAGTCAGCATCCTACCATGCTGTGTCGCTAACGGGACACTCAGCGTGAGCAGTTGTCTCGAGGTAAGGCCCTGAATTGCCATGCAGAAGCGGAAGCGTGCAGCATTTTCCAGGAGGCCGTAGCCACTGCTCTGCATTGTTTTAACCTCAGTACGCTCTGCAGGACATCTAGGAACCCCGCGTGGGCACCCTATTCCCTGCAAGAACACTGAGTACCCTCAGGCCCCCATGGGCCTGCTAAGCCACATCCAGGCCCGTAGCCCTTTGGAACCACTCTGTGTATGCCGAGTGTAGGGCAACAGTCTGCATTCTTTCTTGGGACAGCTTGAATACCTCAACACTCCCACAGGTCGTCAAACACCTTTCTAGCAGGTCCAACATACCGTGCAAGTGTGACTCATTGCCCTAGTCTGAGCTGCACTGAGAATAACCCTCGGCTTCGCATTCGATCTGGGACCCCCTGCCTGAAGTCACCCTGCCTCCAGGAGAATGTCAGCTTGCGTTCCGACTGCAACTAAAGCCCAGTTCCTCGTGTAACACTGCAGGCTTTTGAAGAGCCACGGGCCCAGAGGCTTAGCTGGGGCGTTCCTTGGTTGAGGCAGTTTGCTGTTTGCAGAACACCCTGCTTCGACGAGTTGATTCAAGGAAGGAACCACTGGGTAACCTGTGTCTCTTTGGACTTGTTAGAAAGCACAGGGATGCATGCTGCGTGTGCCCGTGGAAATGGGGGCCTGATGGAACTAGCCTTGCTTTCCCATTTGGAAAGCTCCATTCATGCTGCCTTGAAGCTACTTGAAATTGACTGCTGTTGACAGGCCACTAGGCACTGTAGGCATGGCTGTGGGAAGAAAATGAGTTTTCTCCAGGTTAGCCGGGGGTTCGATGGCCGGGGTGGAGCTCATCCTGCCACGCTCTAGAGCTAAAGGGAAAGTCAACGTGAGTACTGGCCTCGAGGTAAGTCCCTGAGTAGCCGCACAGAAAGGGAGGCATGCAGCTCTTTCCATGAGGTCTTAGTCGCTGTTCTGCTTTATTATTATTATTTTTTTATTTTTTATTGTTTTTTTAAGACTTATTGATTGATTGATTGATTGCTATGTTGGGTCTTCGTTTCTGTGCTAGGGCTCTCTCCAATTGCGATAAGTAGGGGCCACTCTCCATCGCGGTGCATAGGCCTCTCATTATCGCGGCCTCTCTTGTTTTGGACCACAGGCTCCAGCGGCGGAGGCTCAGTAGTTGTGGCTCACGGGCCCAGTTGCTCCACGGCCTGTGGGATCCTCCCAGACCAGGGCTCGAACCCGTGTACCCTGCGTTTGCAGACAGATTCTCAACCACTGCGCCACCAGGGAAGCCCCTGTTCTGCTTTATTTTAAAGGAAGTACCCTTTTCAGGACTCCTAGGCCCCTTGGGTGTGCATCATTTTCCCTCCAAGATCAGTGAGTACCTCCAGACCCCTGTGGGCCTGCTGAGCAACATCGAGGCCCAAAGGTCGGGCCTTCGGAGGCCCTCTGTGTATGCCGAGTGATGGGCAACACACTGCTCGTTCCTTAAGGAGAGCTACATTTCCAGAGCACTGGAACAGCCTCAGGACCACATTTCTAACCAGTGCGACGTGCCATGGAACTGTTCGTCATGGCCCCCGTCTGAGCTGCCATGAGAAAACACTCTGCTTAGGATTCTTCGAGAACCTCGTACCTGAAGTCTCTCTGCTCGAGGAGAAAGTCAGCATCCTACCATGCTGTGTCGCTAACGGGACACTCAGCGTGAGCAGTTGTCTCGAGGTAAGGCCCTGAATTGCCATGCAGAAGCGGAGGCGTGCAGCATTTTCCAGGAGGCCGTAGCCGCTGCTCTGCATTGTTTTAACCTCAGTACGCTCTGCAGGACATCTAGGAACCCCGCGTGGGCACCCTATTCCCTGCAAGAACACTGAGTACCCTCAGGCCCCCATGGGCCTGCTAAGCCACATCCAGGCCCGTAGCCCTTTGGAACCACTCTGTGTATGCCGAGTGTAGGGCAACAGTCTGCATTCTTTCTTGGGACAGCTTGAATACCTCAACACTCCCACAGGTCGTCAAACACCTTTCTAGCAGGTTCAACATACCGTGCAAGTGTGACTCATTGCCCTAGTCTGAGCTGCACTGAGAATAACCCTCGGCTTCGCATTCGATCTGGGACCCCCTGCCTGAAGTCACCCTGCCTCCAGGAGAATGTCAGCTTGCGTTCCGACTGCAACTAAAGCCCAGTTCCTCGTGTAACACTGCAGGCTTTTGAAGAGCCACGGGCCCAGAGGCTTAGCTGGGGCGTTCCTTGGTTGAGGCAGTTTGCTGTTTGCAGAACACCCTGCTTCGACGAGTTGATTCAAGGAAGGAACCACTGGGTAACCTGTGTCTCTTTGGACTTGTTAGAAAGCACAGGGATGCATGCTGCGTGTGCCCGTGGAAATGGGGGCCTGATGGAACTAGCCTTGCTTTCCCATTTGGAAAGCTCCATTCATGCTGCCTTGAAGCTACTTGAAATTGACTGCTGTTGACAGGCCACTAGCCACTGTAGGCATGGCTCTGGGAAGAAAATGAGTTTTCTCCAGGTTAGCCGGGGGTTCGATGGCCGGGGTGGAGCTCATCCTGCCACGCTCTAGAGCTAAAGGGAAAGTCAACGTGAGTACTGGCCTCGAGGTAAGTCCCTGAGTAGCCGCGCAGAAAGGGAGGCATGCAGCTCTTTCCATGAGGTCTTAGTCGCTGTTCTGCTTTATTATTATTATTTTTTTATTTTTTATTGTTTTTTTAAGACTTATTGATTGATTGATTGATTGCTATGTTGGGTCTTCGTTTCTGTGCTAGGGCTCTCTCCAATTGCGGTAAGTAGGGGCCACTCTTCATCGCGGTGCATAGGCCTCTCATTATCGCGGCCTCTCTTGTTGCGGAGCACAGGCTCCAGCGGCGGAGGCTCAGTAGTTGTGGCTCACGGGCCCAGTTGCTCCACGGCCTCTGGGATCCTCCCAGACCAGGGCTCGAACCCGTGTACCCTGCGTTGGCAGACAGATTCTCAACCACTGCGCCACCAGGGAAGCCCCTGTTCTGCTTTATTTTAAAGGAAGTACCCTTTTCAGGACTCCTAGCCCCCTTGGGTGTGCATCATTTTCCCTCCAAGATCAGTGAGTACCTCCAGACCCCTGTGGGGCTGCTGAGCAACATCGAGGCCCAAAGGTCGGGCCTTCGGAGGCCCTCTGTGTATGCCGAGTGATGGGCAACACACTGCTCGTTCCTTAAGGAGAGCTACATTTCCAGAGCACTGGAACAGCCTCAGGACCACATTTCTAACCAGTGCGACGTGCCATGGAACTGTTCGTCATGGCCCCCGTCTGAGCTGCCATGAGAAAACACTCTGCTTAGGATTCTTCGAGAACCTCGTACCTGAAGTCTCTCTGCTCGAGGAGAAAGTCAGCATCCTACCATGCTGTGTCGCTAACGGGACACTCAGCGTGAGCAGTTGTCTCGAGGTAAGGCCCTGAATTGCCATGCAGAAGCGGAGGCGTGCAGCATTTTCCAGGAGGCCGTAGCCGCTGCTCTGCATTGTTTTAACCTCAGTACGCTCTGCAGGACATCTAGGAACCCCGCGTGGGCACCCTATTCCCTGCAAGAACACTGAGTACCCTCAGGCCCCCATGGGCCTGCTAAGCCACATCCAGGCCCGTAGCCCTTTGGAACCACTCTGTGTATGCCGAGTGTAGGGCAACAGTCTGCATTCTTTCTTGGGACAGCTTGAATACCTCAACACTCCCACAGGTCGTCAAACACCTTTCTAGCAGGTCCAACATACCGTGCAAGTGTGACTCATTGCCCTAGTCTGAGCTGCACTGAGAATAACCCTCGGCTTCGCATTCGATCTGGGACCCCCTGCCTGAAGTCACCCTGCCTCCAGGAGAATGTCAGCTTGCGTTCCGACTGCAACTAAAGCCCAGTTCCTCGTGTAACACTGCAGGCTTTTGAAGAGCCACGGGCCCGGAGGCTTAGCTGGGGCGTTCCTTGGTTGAGGCAGTTTGCTGTTTGCAGAACACCCTGCTTCGACGAGTTGATTCAAGGAAGGAACCACTGGGTAACCTGTGTCTCTTTGGACTTGTTAGAAAGCACAGGGATGCATGCTGCGTGTGCCCGTGGAAATGGGGGCCTGATGGAACTAGCCTTGCTTTCCCATTTGGAAAGCTCCATTCATGCTGCCTTGAAGCTACTTGAAATTGACTGCTGTTGACAGGCCACTAGCCACTGTAGGCATGGCTCTGGGAAGAAAATGAGTTTTCTCCAGGTTAGCCGGGGGTTCGATGGCCGGGGTGGAGCTCATCCTGCCACGCTCTAGAGCTAAAGGGAAAGTCAACGTGAGTACTGGCCTCGAGGTAAGTCCCTGAGTAGCCGCGCAGAAAGGGAGGCATGCAGCTCTTTCCATGAGGTCTTAGTCGCTGTTCTGCTTTATTATTATTATTTTTTTATTTTTTATTGTTTTTTTAAGACTTATTGATTGATTGATTGATTGCTATGTTGGGTCTTCGTTTCTGTGCTAGGGCTCTCTCCAATTGCGGTAAGTAGGGGCCACTCTTCATCGCGGTGCATAGGCCTCTCATTATCGCGGCCTCTCTTGTTGCGGAGCACAGGCTCCAGCGGCGGAGGCTCAGTAGTTGTGGCTCACGGGCCCAGTTGCTCCACGGCCTCTGGGATCCTCCCAGACCAGGGCTCGAACCCGTGTACCCTGCGTTGGCAGACAGATTCTCAACCACTGCGCCACCAGGGAAGCCCCTGTTCTGCTTTATTTTAAAGGAAGTACCCTTTTCAGGACTCCTAGCCCCCTTGGGTGTGCATCATTTTCCCTCCAAGATCAGTGAGTACCTCCAGACCCCTGTGGGGCTGCTGAGCAACATCGAGGCCCAAAGGTCGGGCCTTCGGAGGCCCTCTGTGTATGCCGAGTGATGGGCAACACACTGCTCGTTCCTTAAGGAGAGCTACATTTCCAGAGCACTGGAACAGCCTCAGGACCACATTTCTAACCAGTGCGACGTGCCATGGAACTGTTCGTCATGGCCCCCGTCTGAGCTGCCATGAGAAAACACTCTGCTTAGGATTCTTCGAGAACCTCGTACCTGAAGTCTCTCTGCTCGAGGAGAAAGTCAGCATCCTACCATGCTGTGTCGCTAACGGGACACTCAGCGTGAGCAGTTGTCTCGAGGTAAGGCCCTGAATTGCCATGCAGAAGCGGAGGCGTGCAGCATTTTCCAGGAGGCCGTAGCCGCTGCTCTGCATTGTTTTAACCTCAGTACGCTCTGCAGGACATCTAGGAACCCCGCGTGGGCACCCTATTCCCTGCAAGAACACTGAGTACCCTCAGGCCCCCATTGGCCTGCTAAGCCACATCCAGGCCCGTAGACCTTTGGAACCACTCTGTGTATGCCGAGTGTAGGGCAACAGTCTGCATTCTTTCTTGGGACAGCTTGAATACCTCAACACTCCCACAGGTCGTCAAACACCTTTCTAGCAGGTCCAACATACCGTGCAAGTGTGACTCATTGCCCTAGTCTGAGCTGCACTGAGAATAACCCTCGGCTTCGCATTCGATCTGGGACCCCCTGCCTGAAGTCACCCTGCCTCCAGGAGAATGTCAGCTTGCGTTCCGACTGCAACTAAAGCCCAGTTCCTCGTGTAACACTGCAGGCTTTTGAAGAGCCACGGGCCCGGAGGCTTAGCTGGGGCGTTCCTTGGTTGAGGCAGTTTGCTGTTTGCAGAACACCCTGCTTCGACGAGTTGATTCAAGGAAGGAACCACTGGGTAACCTGTGTCTCTTTGGACTTGTTAGAAAGCACAGGGATGCATGCTGCGTGTGCCCGTGGAAATGGGGGCCTGATGGAACTAGCCTTGCTTTCCCATTTGGAAAGCTCCATTCATGCTGCCTTGAAGCTACTTGAAATTGACTGCTGTTGACAGGCCACTAGCCACTGTAGGCATGGCTCTGGGAAGAAAATGAGTTTTCTCCAGGTTAGCCGGGGGTTCGATGGCCGGGGTGGAGCTTATCCTGCCTCGCTCTAGAGCTAAAGGGAAAGTCAACGTGAGTACTGGCCTCGAGGTAAGTCCCTGAGTAGCCACACAGAAAGGGAGGCATGCAGCTCTTTCCATGAGGTCTTAGTTGCTGTTCTGCTTTATTATTATTATTTTTTTAATTTTTATTGTTTTTTAAGACTTATTGATTGATTGATTGATTGCTATGTTGGGTCTTCGTTTCTGTGCTAGGGCTCTCTCCAATTGCGGTAAGTAGGGGCCACTCTTCATCGCGGTGCATAGGCCTCTCATTATCGCGGCCTCTCTTGTTGCGGAGCACAGGCTTCAGCGGCGGCGGCTCAGTAGTTGTCGCTCACGGGCCCAGTTGCTCCACGGCCTGTGGGATCCTCCCAGACCAGGGCTCGAACCCGTGTACCCTGCGTTGGCAGACAGATTCTCAACCACTGCGCCACCAGGGAAGCCCCTGTTCTGCTTTATTTTAAAGGAAGTACCTTTTTCAGGACTCCTAGCCCCCTTGGGTGTGCATCATTTTCCCTCCAAGATCAGTGAGTACCTCCAGACCCCTGTGGGCCTGCTGAGCAACATCGAGGCCCAAAGGTCGGGCCTTCGGAGGCCCTCTGTGTATGCCGAGTGATGGGCAACACACTGCTCGTTCCTTAAGGAGAGCTACATTTCCAGAGCACTGGAACAGCCTCAGGACCACATTTCTAACCAGTGCGACGTGCCATGGAACTGTTCGTCATGGCCCCCGTCTGAGCTGCCATGAGAAAACACTCTGCTTAGGATTCTTCGAGAACCTCGTACCTGAAGTCTCTCTGCTCGAGGAGAAAGTCAGCATCCTACCATGCTGTGTCGCTAACGGGACACTCAGCGTGAGCAGTTGTCTCGAGGTAAGGCCCTGAATTGCCATGCAGAAGCGGAGGCGTGCAGCATTTTCCAGGAGGCCGTAGCCGCTGCTCTGCATTGTTTTAACCTCAGTACGCTCTGCAGGACATCTAGGAACCCCGCGTGGGCACCCTATTCCCTGCAAGAACACTGAGTACCCTCAGGCCCCCATGGGCCTGCTAAGCCACATCCAGGCCCGTAGCCCTTTGGAACCACTCTGTGTATGCCGAGTGTAGGGCAACAGTCTGCATTCTTTCTTGGGACAGCTTGAATACCTCAACACTCCCACAGGTCGTCAAACACCTTTCTAGCAGGTCCAACATACCGTGCAAGTGTGACTCATTGCCCTAGTCTGAGCTGCACTGAGAATAACCCTCGGCTTCGCATTCGATCTGGGACCCCCTGCCTGAAGTCACCCTGCCTCCAGGAGAATGTCAGCTTGCGTTCCGACTGCAACTAAAGCCCAGTTCCTCGTGTAACACTGCAGGCTTTTGAAGAGCCACGGGCCCGGAGGCTTAGCTGGGGCGTTCCTTGGTTGAGGCAGTTTGCTGTTTGCAGAACACCCTGCTTCGACGAGTTGATTCAAGGAAGGAACCACTGGGTAACCTGTGTCTCTTTGGACTTGTTAGAAAGCACAGGGATGCATGCTGCGTGTGCCCGTGGAAATGGGGGCCTGATGGAACTAGCCTTGCTTTCCCATTTGGAAAGCTCCATTCATGCTGCCTTGAAGCTACTTGAAATTGACTGCTGTTGACAGGCCACTAGCCACTGTAGGCATGGCTCTGGGAAGAAAATGAGTTTTCTCCAGGTTAGCCGGGGGTTCGATGGCCGGGGTGGAGCTCATCCTGCCACGCTCTAGAGCTAAAGGGAAAGTCAACGTGAGTACTGGCCTCGAGGTAAGTCCCTGAGTAGCCGCACAGAAAGGGAGGCATGCAGCTCTTTCCATGAGGTCTTAGTCGCTGTTCTGCTTTATTATTATTATTTTTTTATTTTTTATTGTTTTTTTAAGACTTATTGATTGATTGATTGATTGCTATGTTGGGTCTTCGTTTCTGTGCTAGGGCTCTCTCCAGTTGCGGTAAGTAGGGGCCACTCTTCATCGGGGTGCATAGGCCTCTCATTATCGCGGCCTCTCTTGTTGCGGAGCACAGGCTCCAGCGGCGCAGGCTGAGTAGTTGTGGCTCACGGGCCCAGTTGCTCCACGGCCTGTGGGATCCTCCCAGACCAGGGCTCGAACCCATGTACCCTGCGTTGGCAGACAGATTCTCAACCACTGCGCCACCAGGGAAGCCCCTGTTCTGCTTTATTTTAAAGGAAGTACCCTTTTCAGGACTCCTAGGCCCCTTGGGTGTGCATCATTTTCCCTCCAAGATCAGTGAGTACCTCCAGACCCCTGTGGGCCTGCTGAGCAACATCGAGGCCCAAAGGTCGGGCCTTCGGAGGCCCTCTGTGTATGCCGAGTGATGGGCAACACACTGCTCGTTCCTTAAGGAGAGCTACGTTTCCAGAGCACTGGAACAGCCTCAGGACCACATTTCTAACCAGTGCGACGTGCCATGGAACTGTTCGTCATGGCCCCCGTCTGAGCTGCCATGAGAAAACACTCTGCTTAGGATTCTTCGAGGACCTCGTACCTGAAGTCTCTCTGCTCGAGGAGAAAGTCAGCATCCTACCATGCTGTGTCGCTAACGGGACACTCAGCGTGAGCAGTTGTCTCGAGGTAAGGCCCTGAATTGCCATGCAGAAGCGGAGGCGTGCAGCATTTTCCAGGAGGCCGTAGCCGCTGCTCTGCATTGTTTTAACCTCAGTACGCTCTGCAGGACATCTAGGAACCCCGCGTGGGCACCCTATTCCCTGCAAGAACACTGAGTACCCTCAGGCCCCCATGGGCCTGCTAAGCCACATCCAGTTCCGTAGCCCTTTGGAACCACTCTGTGTATGCCGAGTGTAGGGCAACAGTCTGCATTCTTTCTTGGGACAACTTGAATATCTCAACACTCCCACAGGTCGTCAAACAACTTTCTAGCAGGTCCAACATACCGTGCAAGTGTGACTCATGGCCCTAGTCTGAGCTGTACTGAGAATAACCCTCGGCTTTGCATTCGATCTGGGTCCCCCTGCCTAAAGTCACCCTGCCTCCAGAGAATGTCAGCTTGCGTTCCGCCTGCAACTAAAGCCCAGTTCCTCATGTAACACTGCAGGCTTTTGAAGAGCCACGGGCCCGGAGGCTTAGCTGGGGCGTTCCTTGGTTGAGGTAGTTTGCTGTTTGCAGAACACCCTGCTTCGACGAGTTGATTCAAGGAAGGAACCACTGGGTAAACTGTGTCTCTTTGGACTTGTTAGAAAGCACAGGGATGCATGCTGCGTGTGCCCGTGGAAATGGGGCCCTGATGGAACTAGCCTTGCTTTCCCATTTGGAAAGCTCCATTCATGCTGCCTTGAAGCTACTTGAAATTGACTGCTGTTGACAGGCCACTAGCCACTGTAGGCATGGCTCTGGGAAGAAAATGAGTTTTCTCCAGGTTAGCCGGGTGCTTCGATGGCCGGGGTGGAGCTCATCCTGCCATGCTCTAGAGCTAAAGGGAAAGTCAACGTGAGTACTGGCCTCGAGGTAAGTCCCTGAGTAGCCGCGCAGAAAGGGAGGCATGCAGCTCTTTCCATGAGGTCTTAGTCGCTGTTCTGCTTTATTATTATTATTTTTTTATTTTTTATTGTTTTTTTAAGACTTATTGATTGATTGATTGATTGATTGCTATGTTGGGTCTTCGTTTCTGTGCTAGGGCTCTCTCCAATTGCGGTAAGTAGGGGCCACTCTTCATCGCGGTGCATAGGCCTTTCATTATCGCGGCCTCTCTTGTTTTGGACCACAGGCTCCAGCGGCGGAGGCTCAGTAGTTGTGGCTCACGGGCCCAGTTGCTCCACGGCCTGTGGGATCCTCCCAGACCAGGGCTCGAACCCGTGTACCCTGCGTTGGCAGACAGATTCTCAACCACTGCGCCACCAGGGAAGCCCCTGTTCTGCTTTATTTTAAAGGAAGTACCCTTTTCAGGACTCCTAGGCCCCTTGGGTGTGCATCATTTTCCCTCCAAGATCAGTGAGTACCTCCAGACCCCTGTGGGCCTGCTGAGCAACATCGAGGCCCAAAGGTCGGGCCTTCGGAGGCCCTCTGTGTATGCCGAGTGATGGGCAACACACTGCTCGTTCCTTAAGGAGAGCTACATTTCCAGAGCACTGGAACAGCCTCAGGACCACATTTCTAACCAGTGCGACGTGCCATGGAACTGTTCGTCATGGCCCCCGTCTGAGCTGCCATGAGAAAACACTCTGCTTAGGATTCTTCGAGAACCTCGTACCTGAAGTCTCTCTGCTCGAGGAGAAAGTCAGCATCCTACCATGCTGTGTCGCTAACGGGACACTCAGCGTGAGCAGTTGTCTCGAGGTAAGGCCCTGAATTGCCATGCAGAAGCGGAGGCGTGCAGCATTTTCCAGGAGGCCGTAGCCGCTGCTCTGCATTGTTTTAACCTCAGTACGCTCTGCAGGACATCTAGGAATCCCGCGTGGGCACCCTATTCCCTGCAAGAACACTGAGTACCCTCAGGCCCCCATGGGCCTGCTAAGCCACATCCAGGCCCGTAGCCCTTTGGAACCACTCTGTGTATGCCGAGTGTAGGGCAACAGTCTGCATTCTTTCTTGGGACAGCTTGAATACCTCAACACTCCCACAGGTCGTCAAACACCTTTCTAGCAGGTTCAACATACCGTGCAAGTGTGACTCATTGCCCTAGTCTGAGCTGCACTGAGAATAACCCTCGGCTTCGCATTCGATCTGGGACCCCCTGCCTGAAGTCACCCTGCCTCCAGGAGAATGTCAGCTTGCGTTCCGACTGCAACTAAAGCCCAGTTCCTCGTGTAACACTGCAGGCTTTTGAAGAGCCACGGGCCCAGAGGCTTAGCTGGGGCGTTCCTTGGTTGAGGCAGTTTGCTGTTTGCAGAACACCCTGCTTCGACGAGTTGATTAAAGGAAGGAACCACTGGGTAACCTGTGTCTCTTTGGACTTGTTAGAAAGCACAGGGATGCATGCTGCGTGTGCCCGTGGAAATGGGGGCCTGATGGAACTAGCCTTGCTTTCCCATTTGGAAAGCTCCATTCATGCTGCCTTGAAGCTACTTGAAATTGACTGCTGTTGACAGGCCACTAGCCACTGTAGGCATGGCTGTGGGAAGAAAATGAGTTTTCTCCAGGTTAGCCGGGGGTTCGATGGCCGGGGTGGAGCTCATCCTGCCACGCTCTAGAGCTAAAGGGAAAGTCAACGTGAGTACTGGCCTCGAGGTAAGTCCCTGAGTAGCCGCACAGAAAGGGAGGCATGCAGCACTTTCCATGAGGTCTTAGTCGCTGTTCTGCTTTATTATTATTATTTTTTTATTTTTTATTGTTTTTTTAAGACTTATTGATTGATTGATTGATTGCTATGTTGGGTCTTCGTTTCTGTGCTAGGGCTCTCTCCAATTGCGGTAAGTAGGGGCCACTCTTCATCGCGGTGCATAGGCCTCTCATTATCGCGGCCTCTCTTGTTGCGGACCACAGGCTCCAGCGGCGCAGGCTCAGTAGTTGTGGCTCACGGGCCCAGTTGCTCCACGACCTCTGGGATCCTCCCAGACCAGGGCTCGAACCCGTGTACCCTGCGTTGGCAGACAGATTCTCAACCACTGCGCCACCAGGGAAGCCCCTGTTCTGCTTTATTTTAAAGGAAGTACCTTTTTCAGGACTCCTAGCCCCCTTGGGTGTGCATCATTTTCCCTCCAAGATCAGTGAGTACCTCCAGACCCCTGTGGGCCTGCTGAGCAACATCGAGGCCCAAAGGTCGGGCCTTCGGAGGCCCTCTGTGTATGCCGAGTGATGGGCAACACACTGCTCGTTCCTTAAGGAGAGCTACATTTCCAGAGCACTGGAACAGCCTCAGGACCACATTTCTAACCAGTGCGACGTGCCATGGAACTGTTCGTCATGGCCCCCGTCTGAGCTGCCATGAGAAAACACTCTGCTTAGGATTCTTCGAGAACCTCGTACCTGAAGTCTCTCTGCTCGAGGAGAAAGTCAGCATCCTACCATGCTGTGTCGCTAACGGGACACTCAGCGTGAGCAGTTGTCTCGAGGTAAGGCCCTGAATTGCCATGCAGAAGCGGAGGCGTGCAGCATTTTCCAGGAGGCCGTAGCCGCTGCTCTGCATTGTTTTAACCTCAGTACGCTCTGCAGGACATCTAGGAACCCCGCGTGGGCACCCTATTCCCTGCAAGAACACTGAGTACCCTCAGGCCCCCATGGGCCTGCTAAGCCACATCCAGGCCCGTAGCCCTTTGGAACCACTCTGTGTATGCCGAGTGTAGGGCAACAGTCTGCATTCTTTCTTGGGACAGCTTGAATACCTCAACACTCCCACAGGTCGTCAAACACCTTTCTAGCAGGTTCAACATACCGTGCAAGTGTGACTCATTGCCCTAGTCTGAGCTGCACTGAGAATAACCCTCGGCTTCGCATTCGATCTGGGACCCCCTGCCTGAAGTCACCCTGCCTCCAGGAGAATGTCAGCTTGCGTTCCGACTGCAACTAAAGCCCAGTTCCTCGTGTAACACTGCAGGCTTTTGAAGAGCCACGGGCCCAGAGGCTTAGCTGGGGCGTTCCTTGGTTGAGGCAGTTTGCTGTTTGCAGAACACCCTGCTTCGACGAGTTGATTCAAGGAAGGAACCACTGGGTAACCTGTGTCTCTTTGGACTTGTTAGAAAGCACAGGGATGCATGCTGCGTGTGCCCGTGGAAATGGGGGCCTGATGGAACTAGCCTTGCTTTCCCATTTGGAAAGCTCCATTCATGCTGCCTTGAAGCTACTTGAAATTGACTGCTGTTGACAGGCCACTAGCCACTGTAGGCATGGCTGTGGGAAGAAAATGAGTTTTCTCCAGGTTAGCCGGGGGTTCGATGGCCGGGGTGGAGCTCATCCTGCCACGCTCTAGAGCTAAAGGGAAAGTCAACGTGAGTACTGGCCTCGAGGTAAGTCCCTGAGTAGCCGCACAGAAAGGGAGGCATGCAGCTCTTTCCATGAGGTCTTAGTCGCTGTTCTGCTTTATTATTATTATTTTTTTATTTTTTATTGTTTTTTTAAGACTTATTGATTGATTGATTGATTGCTATGTTGGGTCTTCGTTTCTGTGCTAGGGCTCTCTCCAATTGCGGTAAGTAGGGACCACTCTTCATCGCGGTGCATAGGCCTCTCATTATCGCGGCCTCTCTTGTTGCGGAGCACAGGCTCCAGCGGCGCAGGCTCAGTAGTTGTGGCTCACGGGCCCAGTTGCTCCACGGCCTGTGGGATCCTCCCAGACCAGGGCTCGAACCCGTGTACCCTGCATTGGCAGACAGATTCTCAACCACTGCGCCACCAGGGAAGCCCCTGTTCTGCTTTATTTTAAAGGAAGTACCCTTTTCAGGACTCCTAGCCCCCTTGGGTGTGCATCATTTTCCCTCCAAGATCACTGAGTACCTCCAGACCCCTGTGGGCCTGCTGAGCAACATCGAGGCCCAAAGGTCGGGCCTTCGGAGGCCCTCTGTGTATGCCGAGTGATGGGCAACACACTGCTCGTTCCTTAAGGAGAGCTACATTTCCAGAGCACTGGAACAGCCTCAGGACCACATTTCTAACCAGTGCGACGTGCCATGGAACTGTTCGTCATGGCCCCCGTCTGAGCTGCCATGAGAAAACACTCTGCTTAGGATTCTTCGAGAACCTCGTACCTGAAGTCTCTCTGCTTGAGGAGAAAGTCAGCATCCTACCATGCTGTGTCGCTAACGGGACACTCAGCGTGAGCAGTTGTCTCGAGGTAAGGCCCTGAATTGCCATGCAGAAGCGGAGGCGTGCAGCATTTTCCAGGAGGCCGTAGCCGCTGCTCTGCATTGTTTTAACCTCAGTACGCTCTGCAGGACATCTAGGAACCCCGCGTGGGCACCCTATTCCCTGCAAGAACACTGAGTACCCTCAGGCCCCCATGGGCCTGCTAAGCCACATCCAGGCCCGTAGCCCTTTGGAACCACTCTGTGTATGCCGAGTGTAGGGCAACAGTCTGCATTCTTTCTTGGGACAGCTTGAATACCTCAACACTCCCACAGGTCGTCAAACACCTTTCTAGCAGGTCCAACATACCGTGCAAGTGTGACTCATTGCCCTAGTCTGAGCTGCACTGAGAATAACCCTTGGCTTCGCATTCGATCTGGGACCCCCTGCCTGAAGTCACCCTGCCTCCAGGAGAATGTCAGCTTGCGTTCCGACTGCAACTAAAGCCCAGTTCCTCGTGTAACACTGCAGGCTTTTGAAGAGCCACGGGCCCAGAGGCTTAGCTGGGGCGTTCCTTGGTTGAGGCAGTTTGCTGTTTGCAGAACACCCTGCTTCGACGAGTTGATTCAAGGAAGGAACCACTGGGTAACCTGTGTCTCTTTGGACTTGTTAGAAAGCACAGGGATGCATGCTGCGTGTGCCCGTGGAAATGGGGGCCTGATGGAACTAGCCTTGCTTTCCCATTTGGAAAGCTCCATTCATGCTGCCTTCAAGTTACTTGAAATTGACTGCTGTTGACAGGCCACTAGCCACTGTAGGCATGGCTCTGGGAAGAAAATGTGTTTTCTCCAGGTTAGCCGGGTGCTTCGATGGCCAGAGTGGAGCTCATCCTGCCACGCTCTAGAGCTAAAGGGAAAGTCAACGTGAGTACTGGCCTCGAGGTAAGTCCCTGAGTAGCCGCACAGAAAGGGAGGCATGCAGCTCTTTCCATGAGGTCTTAGTCTCTGTTCTGCTTTATTATTATTTTTTTTTTATTTTTTATTGTTTTTTTAAGACTTATTGATTGATTGATTGATTGCTATGTTGGGTCTTCGTTTCTGTGCTAGGGCTCTCTCCAATTGCGGTAAGTAGGGGCCACTCTTCATCGCGGTGCATAGGCCTCTCATTATCGCGGCCTCTCTTGTTGCGGAGCACAGGCTCCAGCGGCGCAGGCTCAGTAGTTGTGGCTCACGGGCCCAGTTGCTCCACGGCCTGTGGGATCCTCCCAGACCAGGGCTCGAACCCGTGTACCCTGCGTTGGCAGACAGATTCTCAACCACTGCGCCACCAGGGAAGCCCCTGTTCTGCTTTATTTTAAAGGAAGTACCCTTTTCAGGACTCCTAGGCCCCTTGAGTGTGCATCATTTTCCCTCCAAGATCAGTGAGTACCTCCAGACCCCTGTGGGCCTGCTGAGCAACATCGAGGCCCAAAGGTCGGGCCTTCGGAGGCCCTCTGTGTATGCCGAGTGATGGGCAACACACTGCTCGTTCCTTAAGGAGAGCTACATTTCCAGAGCACTGGAACAGCCTCAGGACCACATTTCTAACCAGTGCGACGTGCCATGGAACTGTTCGTCATGGCCCCCGTCTGAGCTGCCATGAGAAAACACTCTGCTTAGGATTCTTCGAGAACCTCGTACCTGAAGTCTCTCTGCTCGAGGAGAAAGTCAGCATCCTACCATGCTGTGTCGCTAACGGGACACTCAGCGTGAGCAGTTGTCTCGAGGTAAGGCCCTGAATTGCCATGCAGAAGCGGAGGCGTGCAGCATTTTCCATGAGGCCGTAGCCACTGCTCTGCATTATTTTAACCTCAGTACGCTCTGCAGGACATCTACGAACCCCACGTGGGCACCCTATTCCCTGCAAGAACACTGAGTACCCTCAGGCCCCCATGGGCCTGCTAAGCCACATCCAGGCCCGTAGCCCTTTGGAACCACTCTGTGTATGCCGAGTGTAGGGCAACAGTCTGCATTCTTTCTTGGGACAGCTTGAATACCTCAACACTCCCACAGGTCGTCAAACACCTTTCTAGCAGGTCCAACATACCGTGCAAGTGTGACTCATGGCCCTAGTCTGAGCTGCACTGAGAATAACCCTCGGCTTCGCATTCGATCTGGGACCCCCTGCCTGAAGTCACCCTGCCTCCAGGAGAATGTCAGCTTGCGTTCCGACTGCATGTAAAGCCCAGTTCCTCGTGTAACACTGCAGGCTTTTGAAGAGCCACGGGCCCAGAGGCTTAGCTGGGGCGTTCCTTGGTTGAGGCAGTTTGCTGTTTGCAGAACACCCTGCTTCGACGAGTTGATTCAAGGAAGGAACCACTGGGTAACCTGTGTCTCTTTGGACTTGTTAGAAAGCACAGGGATGTATGCTGTGTGTGCCCGTGGAAATGGGGGCCTGATGGAACTAGCCTTGCTTTCCCATTTGGAAAGCTCCATTCATGCTGCCTTGAAGCTACTTGAAATTGACTGCTGTTGACAGGCCACTAGCCACTGTAGGCATGGCTCTGGTAAGAAAATGAGTTTTCTCCAGGTTAGCCGGGTGCTTCGATGGCCGGGGTGGAGCTCATCCTGCCACGCTCTAGAGCTAAAGGGAAAGTCAACGTGAGTACTGGCCTCGAGGTAAGTCCCTGAGTAGCCGCGCAGAAAGGGAGGCATGCAGCTCTTTCCATGAGGTCTTAGTCGCTGTTCTGCTTTATTATTATTATTTTTTTTATTTTTTATTGTTTTTTTAAGACTTATTGATTGATTGATTGATTTCTATGTTGGGTCTTCGTTTCTGTGCTAGGGCTCTCTCCAATTGCGGTAAGTAGGGGCCATTCTTCATCGCGCTGCATAGGCCTCTCATTATCGCGGCCTCTCTTGTTGCGGAGCACAGGCTCCAGCGGCGCAGGCTCAGTAGTTGTGGCTCACGGGCCCAGTTGCTCCACGGCCTGTGGGATCCTCCCAGACCAGGGCTCGAACCCGTGTACCCTGCGTTGGCAGACATATTCTCAACCACTGCACCACCAGGGAAGCCCCTGTTCTGTTTTATTTTAAAGGAAGTACCCTTTTCAGGACTCCTAGTCCCCTTGGGTGTGCATCATTTTCCCTCCAAGATCAGTGAGTACCTCCAGACCCCTGTGGGCGTGCTGAGCAACATCGAGGCCCAAAGGTCGGGCCTTCGGAGGCCCTCTGTGTATGCCGAGTGATGGGCAACACACTGCTCGTTCCTTAAGGAGAGCTACATTTCCAGAGCACTGGAACAGCCTCAGGACCACATTTCTAACCAGTGCGACGTGCCATGGAACTGTTCGTCATGGCCCCCGTCTGAGCTGCCATGAGAAAACACTCTGCTTAGGATTCTTCGAGAACCTCGTACCTGAAGTCTCTCTGCTCGAGGAGAAAGTCAGCATCCTACCATGCTGTGTCGCTAACGGGACACTCAGCGTGAGCAGTTGTCTCGAGGTAAGGCCCTGAATTGCCATGCAGAAGCGGAGGCGTGCAGCATTTTCCAGGAGGCCGTAGCCGCTGCTCTGCATTGTTTTAACCTCAGTACGCTCTGCAGGACATCTAGGAACCCCGCGTGGGCACCCTATTCCCTGCAAGAACACTGAGTACCCTCAGGCCCCCATGGGCCTGCTAAGCCACATCCAGGCCCGTAGCCCTTTGGAACCACTCTGTGTATGCCGAGTGTAGGGCAACAGTCTGCATTCTTTCTTGGGACAGCTTGAATATCTCAACACTCCCACAGGTCGTCAAACACCTTTCTAGCAGGTCCAACATACCGTGCAAGTGTGACTCATGGCCCTAGTCTGAGCTGTACTGAGAATAACCCTCGGCTTTGCATTCGATCTGGGTCCCCCTGCCTAAAGTCACCCTGCCTCCAGGAGAATGTCAGCTTGCGTTCCGACTGCAACTAAAGCCCAGTTCCTCGTGTAACACTGCAGGCTTTTGAAGAGCCACGGGCCCGGAGGCTTAGCTGGGGCGTTCCTTGGTTGAGGTAGTTTGCTGTTTGCAGAACACCCTGCTTCGACGAGTTGATTCAAGGAAGGAACCACTGGGTAACCTGTGTCTCTTTGGACTTGTTAGAAAGCACAGGGATGCATGCTGCGTGTGCCCGTGGAAATGGGGGCCTGATGGAACTAGCCTTGCTTTCCCATTTGGAAAGCTCCATTCATGCTGCCTTGAAGCTACTTGAAATTGACTGCTGCTGACAGGCCACTAGCCACTGTAGGCATGGCTCTGGGAAGAAAATGAGTTTTCTCCAGGTTAGCCGGGGGTTCGATGGCCGGGGTGGAGCTCATCCTGCCACGCTCTAGAGCTAAAGGGAAAGTCAACGTGAGTACTGGCCTCGAGGTAAGTCCCTGAGTAGCCGCGCAGAAAGGGAGGCATGCAGCTCTTTCCATGAGGTCTTAGTCGCTGTTCTGCTTTATTATTATTATTTTTTTTATTTTTTATTGTTTTTTTAAGACTTATTGATTGATTGATTGATTGCTATGTTGGGTCTTCGTTTCTGTGCTAGGGCTCTCTCCAATTGCGGTAAGTAGGGGCCACTCTTCATCGCGCTGCATAGGCCTCTCATTATCGCGGCCTCTCTTGTTGCGGACCACAGGCTCCAGCGGCGCAGGCTGAGTAGTTGTGGCTCACGGGCCCAGTTGCTCCACGGCCTGTGGGATCCTCCCAGACCAGGGCTCGAACCCGTGTACCCTGCGTTGGCAGACAGATTCTCAACCACTGCGCCACCAGGGAAGCCCCTGTTCTGCTTTATTTTAAAGGAAGTACCCTTTTCAGGACTCCTAGGCCCCTTGGGTGTGCATCATTTTCCCTCCAAGATCAGTGAGTACCTCCAGACCCCTGTGGGCCTGCTGAGCAACATCGAGGCCCAAAGGTCGGGCCTTCGGAGGCCCTCTGTGTATGCCGAGTGATGGGCAACACACTGCTCGTTCCTTAAGGAGAGCTACATTTCCAGAGCACTGGAACAGCCTCAGGACCACATTTCTAACCAGTGCGACGTGCCATGGAACTGTTCGTCATGGCCCCCGTCTGAGCTGCCATGAGAAAACACTCTGCTAAGGATTCTTCGAGAACCTCGTACCTGAAGTCTCTCTGCTCGAGGAGAAAGTCAGCATCCTACCATGCTGTGTCGCTAACGGGACACTCAGCGTGAGCAGTTGTCTCGAGGTAAGGCCCTGAATTGCCATGCAGAAGCGGAGGCGTGCAGCATTTTCCATGAGGCCGTAGCCACTGCTCTGCATTATTTTAACCTCAGTACGCTCTGCAGGACATCTACGAACCCCACGTGGGCACCCTATTCCCTGCAAGAACACTGAGTACCCTCAGGCCCCCATGGGCCTGCTAAGCCACATCCAGGCCCGTAGCCCTTTGGAACCACTCTGTGTATGCCGAGTGTAGGGCAACAGTCTGCATTCTTTCTTGGGACAGCTTGAATACCTCAACACTCCCACAGGTCGTCAAACACCTTTCTAGCAGGTCCAACATACCGTGCAAGTGTGACTCATGGCCCTAGTCTGAGCTGCACTGAGAATAACCCTCGGCTTCGCATTCGATCTGGGACCCCCTGCCTGAAGTCACCCTGCCTCCAGGAGAATGTCAGCTTGCGTTCCGACTGCATGTAAAGCCCAGTTCCTCGTGTAACACTGCAGGCTTTTGAAGAGCCACGGGCCCAGAGGCTTAGCTGGGGCGTTCCTTGGTTGAGGCAGTTTGCTGTTTGCAGAACACCCTGCTTCGACGAGTTGATTCAAGGAAGGAACCACTGGGTAACCTGTGTCTCTTTGGACTTGTTAGAAAGCACAGGGATGTATGCTGTGTGTGCCCGTGGAAATGGGGGCCTGATGGAACTAGCCTTGCTTTCCCATTTGGAAAGCTCCATTCATGCTGCCTTGAAGCTACTTGAAATTGACTGCTGTTGACAGGCCACTAGCCACTGTAGGCATGGCTCTGGTAAGAAAATGAGTTTTCTCCAGGTTAGCCGGGTGCTTCGATGGCCGGGGTGGAACTCATCCTGCCACGCTCTAGAGCTAAAGGGAAAGTCAACGTGAGTACTGGCCTCGAGGTAAGTCCCTGAGTAGCCGCGCAGAAAGGGAGGCATGCAGCTCTTTCCATGAGGTCTTAGTCGCTGTTCTGCTTTATTATTATTATTTTTTTTATTTTTTATTGTTTTTTTAAGACTTATTGATTGATTGATTGATTTCTATGTTGGGTCTTCGTTTCTGTGCTAGGGCTCTCTCCAATTGCGGTAAGTAGGGGCCATTCTTCATCGCGCTGCATAGGCCTCTCATTATCGCGGCCTCCCTTGTTGCGGAGCACAGGCTCCAGCGGCGCAGGCTCAGTAGTTGTGGCTCACGGGCCCAGTTGCTCCACGGCCTGTGGGATCCTCCCAGACCAGGGCTCGAACCCGTGTACCCTGCGTTGGCAGACATATTCTCAACCACTGCACCACCAGGGAAGCCCCTGTTCTGTTTTATTTTAAAGGAAGTACCCTTTTCAGGACTCCTAGTCCCCTTGGGTGTGCATCATTTTCCCTCCAAGATCAGTGAGTACCTCCAGACCCCTGTGGGCCTGCTGAGCAACATCGAGGCCCAAAGGTCGGGCCTTCGGAGGCCCTCTGTGTATGCCGAGTGATGGGCAACACACTGCTCGTTCCTTAAGGAGAGCTACATTTCCAGAGCACTGGAACAGCCTCAGGACCACATTTCTAACCAGTGCGACGTGCCATGGAACTGTTCGTCATGGCCCCCGTCTGAGCTGCCATGAGAAAACACTCTGCTTAGGATTATTCGAGAACCTCGTACCTGAAGTCTCTCTGCTCGAGGAGAAAGTCAGCATCCTACCATGCTGTGTCGCTAACGGGACACTCAGCGTGAGCAGTTGTCTCGAGGTAAGGCCCTGAATTGCCATGCAGAAGCGGAGGCGTGCAGCATTTTCCAGGAGGCCGTAGCCGCTGCTCTGCATTGTTTTAACCTCAGTACGCTCTGCAGGACATCTAGGAACCCCGCGTGGGCACCCTATTCCCTGCAAGAACACTGAGTACCCTCAGGCCCCCATGGGCCTGCTAAGCCACATCCAGGCCCGTAGCCCTTTGGAACCACTCTGTGTATGCCGAGTGTAGGGCAACAGTCTGCATTCTTTCTTGGGACAGCTTGAATATCTCAACACTCCCACAGGTCGTCAAACACCTTTCTAGCAGGTCCAACATACCGTGCAAGTGTGACTCATGGCCCTAGTCTGAGCTGTACTGAGAATAACCCTCGGCTTTGCATTCGATCTGGGTCCCCCTGCCTAAAGTCACCCTGCCTCCAGGAGAATGTCAGCTTGCGTTCCGACTGCAACTAAAGCCCAGTTCCTCGTGTAACACTGCAGGCTTTTGAAGAGCCACGGGCCCGGAGGCTTAGCTGGGGCGTTCCTTGGTTGAGGTAGTTTGCTGTTTGCAGAACACCCTGCTTCGACGAGTTGATTCAAGGAAGGAACCACTGGGTAACCTGTGTCTCTTTGGACTTGTTAGAAAGCACAGGGATGCATGCTGCGTGTGCCCGTGGAAATGGGGGCCTGATGGAACTAGCCTTGCTTTCCCATTTGGAAAGCTCCATTCATGCTGCCTTGAAGCTACTTGAAATTGACTGCTGCTGACAGGCCACTAGCCACTGTAGGCATGGCTCTGGGAAGAAAATGAGTTTTCTCCAGGTTAGCCGGGGGTTCGATGGCCGGGGTGGAGCTCATCCTGCCACGCTCTAGAGCTAAAGGGAAAGTCAACGTGAGTACTGGCCTCGAGGTAAGTCCCTGAGTAGCCGCGCAGAAAGGGAGGCATGCAGCTCTTTCCATGAGGTCTTAGTCGCTGTTCTGCTTTATTATTATTATTTTTTTTATTTTTTATTGTTTTTTTAAGACTTATTGATTGATTGATTGATTGCTATGTTGGGTCTTCGTTTCTGTGCTAGGGCTCTCTCCAATTGCGGTAAGTAGGGGCCACTCTTCATCGCGCTGCATAGGCCTCTCATTATCGCGGCCTCTCTTGTTGCGGACCACAGGCTCCAGCGGCGCAGGCTGAGTAGTTGTGGCTCACGGGCCCAGTTGCTCCACGGCCTGTGGGATCCTCCCAGACCAGGGCTCGAACCCGTGTACCCTGCGTTGGCAGACAGATTCTCAACCACTGCGCCACCAGGGAAGCCCCTGTTCTGCTTTATTTTAAAGGAAGTACCCTTTTCAGGACTCCTAGGCCCCTTGGGTGTGCATCATTTTCCCTCCAAGATCAGTGAGTACCTCCAGACCCCTGTGGGCCTGCTGAGCAACATCGAGGCCCAAAGGTCGGGCCTTCGGAGGCCCTCTGTGTATGCCGAGTGATGGGCAACACACTGCTCGTTCCTTAAGGAGAGCTACATTTCCAGAGCACTGGAACAGCCTCAGGACCACATTTCTAACCAGTGCGACGTGCCATGGAACTGTTCGTCATGGCCCCCGTCTGAGCTGCCATGAGAAAACACTCTGCTAAGGATTCTTCGAGAACCTCGTACCTGAAGTCTCTCTGCTCGAGGAGAAAGTCAGCATCCTACCATGCTGTGTCGCTAACGGGACACTCAGCGTGAGCAGTTGTCTCGAGGTAAGGCCCTGAATTGCCATGCAGAAGCGGAGGCGTGCAGCATTTTCCATGAGGCCGTAGCCACTGCTCTGCATTATTTTAACCTCAGTACGCTCTGCAGGACATCTACGAACACCACGTGGGCACCCTATTCCCTGCAAGAACACTGAGTACCCTCAGGCCCCCATGGGCCTGCTAAGCCACATCCAGGCCCGTAGCCCTTTGGAACCACTCTGTGTATGCCGAGTGTAGGGCAACAGTCTGCATTCTTTCTTGGGACAGCTTGAATACCTCAACACTCCCACAGGTCGTCAAACACCTTTCTAGCAGGTCCAACATACCGTGCAAGTGTGACTCATGGCCCTAGTCTGAGCTGCACTGAGAATAACCCTCGGCTTCGCATTCGATCTGGGACCCCCTGCCTGAAGTCACCCTGCCTCCAGGAGAATGTCAGCTTGCGTTCCGACTGCATGTAAAGCCCAGTTCCTCGTGTAACACTGCAGGCTTTTGAAGAGCCACGGGCCCGGAGGCTTAGCTGGGGCGTTCCTTGGTTGAGGCAGTTTGCTGTTTGCAGAGCACCCTGCTTCGACGAGTTGATTCAAGGAAGGAACCACTGGGTAACCTGTGTCTCTTTGGACTTGTTAGAAAGCACAGGGATGTATGCTGTGTGTGCCCGTGGAAATGGGGGCCTGATGGAACTAGCCTTGCTTTCCCATTTGGAAAGCTCCATTCATGCTGCCTTGAAGCTACTTGAAATTGACTGCTGTTGACAGGCCACTAGCCACTGTAGGCATGGCTCTGGTAAGAAAATGAGTTTTCTCCAGGTTAGCCGGGTGCTTCGATGGCCGGGGTGGAGCTCATCCTGCCACGCTCTAGAGCTAAAGGGAAAGTCAACGTGAGTACTGGCCTCGAGGTAAGTCCCTGAGTAGCCGCGCAGAAAGGGAGGCATGCAGCTCTTTCCATGAGGTCTTAGTCGCTGTTCTGCTTTATTATTATTTTTTTTTATTTTTTATTGTTTTTTTAAGACTTATTGATTGATTGATTGATTGCTATGTTGGGTCTTCGTTTCTGTGCTAGGGCTCTCTCCAACTGCGGTAAGTAGGGGCCATTCTTCATCGCGCTGCATAGGCCTCTCATTATCGCGGCCTCTCTTGTTGCGGAGCACAGGCTCCAGCGGCGCAGGCTCAGTAGTTGTGGCTCACGGGCCCAGTTGCTCCACGGCCTGTGGGATCCTCCCAGACCAGGGCTCGAACCCGTGTACCCTGCGTTGGCAGACATATTCTCAACCACTGCACCACCAGGGAAGCCCCTGTTCTGTTTTATTTTAAAGGAAGTACCCTTTTCAGGACTCCTAGTCCCCTTGGGTGTGCATCATTTTCCCTCCAAGATCAGTGAGTACCTCCAGACCCCTGTGGGCCTGCTGAGCAACATCGAGGCCCAAAGGTCGGGCCTTCGGAGGCCCTCTGTGTATGCCGAGTGATGGGCAACACACTGCTCGTTCCTTAAGGAGAGCTACATTTCCAGAGCACTGGAACAGCCTCAGGACCACATTTCTAACCAGTGCGACGTGCCATGGAACTGTTCGTCATGGCCCCCGTCTGAGCTGCCATGAGAAAACACTCTGCTTAGGATTCTTCGAGAACCTCGTACCTGAAGTCTCTCTGCTCGAGGAGAAAGTCAGCATCCTACCATGCTGTGTCGCTAACGGGACACTCAGCGTGAGCAGTTGTCTCGAGGTAAGGCCCTGAATTGCCATGCAGAAGCGGAGGCGTGCAGCATTTTCCAGGAGGCCGTAGCCGCTGCTCTGCATTGTTTTAACCTCAGTACGCTCTGCAGGACATCTAGGAACCCCGTGTGGGCACCCTATTCCCTGCAAGAACACTGAGTACCCTCAGGCCCCCATGGGCCTGCTAAGCCACATCCAGGCCCGTAGCCCTTTGGAACCACTCTGTGTATGCCGAGTGTAGGGCAACAGTCTGCATTCTTTCTTGGGAGAGCTTGAATATCTCAACACTCCCACAGGTCGACAAACACCTTTCTAGCAGGTCCAACATACCGTGCAAGTGTGACTCATGGCCCTAGTCTGAGCTGTACTGAGAATAACCCTCGGCTTTGCATTCGATCTGGGTCCCCCTGCCTAAAGTCACCCTGCCTCCAGGAGAATGTCAGCTTGCGTTCCGACTGCAACTAAAGCCCAGTTCCTCGTGTAACACTGCAGGCTTTTGAAGAGCCACGGGCCCGGAGGCTTAGCTGGGGCGTTCCTTGGTTGAGGTAGTTTGCTGTTTGCAGAACACCCTGCTTCGACGAGTTGATTCAAGGAAGGAACCACTGGGTAACCTGTGTCTCTTTGGACTTGTTAGAAAGCACAGGGATGCATGATGCGTGTGCCCGTGGAAATGGGGGCCTGATGGAACTAGCCTTGCTTTCCCATTTGGAAAGCTCCATTCATGCTGCCTTGAAGCTACTTGAAATTGACTGCTGTTGACAGGCCACTAGCCACTGTAGGCATGGCTCTGGGAAGAAAATGAGTTTTCTCCAGGTTAGCCGGGGGTTCGATGGCCGGGGTGGAGCTCATCCTGCCACGCTCTAGCGCTAAAGGGAAAGTCAACGTGAGTACTGGCCTCGAGGTAAGTCCCTGAGTAGCCGCACAGAAAGGGAGGCATGCAACTCTTTCCATGAGGTCTTAGTCGCTGTTCTGCTTTATTATTATTATTTTTTTATTTTTTATTGTTTTTTTAAGACTTATTGATTGATTGATTGATTTCTATGTTGAGTCTTCGTTTCTGTGCTAGGGCTCTCTCCAATTGCGGTAAGTAGGGGCCACTCTTCATCGCGGTGCATAGGCCTCTCATTATCGCGGCCTCTCTTGTTGCAGAGCACAGGCTCCAGCGGCGCAGGCTGAGTAGTTGTGGCTCACGGGCCCAGTTGCTCCACGGCCTGTGGGATCCTCCCAGACCAGGGCTCGAACCCGTGTACCCTGCGTTGGCAGACAGATTCTCAACCACTGCGCCACCAGGGAAGCCCCTGTTCTGCTTTATTTTAAAGGAAGTACCCTTTTCAGGACTCCTAGGCCCCTTGGGTGTGCATCATTTTCCCTCCAAGATCAGTGAGTACCTCCAGACCCCTGTGGGCCTGCTGAGCAACATCGAGGCCCAAAGGTCGGGCCTTCGGAGGCCCTCTGTGTATGCCGAGTGATGGGCAACACACTGCTCGTTCCTTAAGGAGAGCTACATTTCCAGAGCACTGGAACAGCCTCAGGACCACATTTCTAACCAGTGCGACGTGCCATGGAACTGTTCGTCATGGCCCCCGTCTGAGCTGCCATGAGAAAACACTCTGCTTAGGATTCTTCGAGAACCTCGTACCTGAAGTCTCTCTGCTCGAGGAGAAAGTCAGCATCCTACCATGCTGTGTCGCTAACGGGACACTCAGCGTGAGCAGTTGTCTCGAGGTAAGGCCCTGAATTGCCATGCAGAAGCGGAGGCGTGCAGCATTTTCCAGGAGGCCGTAGCCGCTGCTCTGCATTGTTTTAACCTCAGTACGCTCTGCAGGACATCTAGGAACCCCGCGTGGGCACCCTATTCCCTGCAAGAACACTGAGTACCCTCAGGCCCCCATGGGCCTGCTAAGGCACATCCAGTTCCGTAGCCCTTTGGAACCACTCTGTGTATGCCGAGTGTAGGGCAACAGTCTGCATTCTTTCTTGGGACAGCTTGAATATCTCAACACTCCCACAGGTCGTCAAACACCTTTCTAGCAGGTCCAACATACCGTGCAAGTGTGACTCATGGCCCTAGTCTGAGCTGTACTGAGAATAACCCTCGGCTTTGCATTCGATCTGGGTCCCCCTGCCTAAAGTCACCCTGCCTCCAGGAGAATGTCAGCTTGCGTTCCGACTGCAACTAAAGCCCAGTTCCTCGTGTAACACTGCAGGCTTTTGAAGAGCCACGGGCCCGGAGGCTTAGCTGGGGCGTTCCTTGGTTGAGGCAGTTTGCTGTTTGCAGAACACCCTGCTTCGACGAGTTGATTCAAGGAAGGAACCACTGGGTAACCTGTGTCTCTTTGGACTTGTTAGAAAGCACAGGGATGCATGCTGCGTGTGCCCGTGGAAATGGGGGCCTGATGGAACTAGCCTTGCTTTCCCATTTGGAAAGCTCCATTCATACTGCCTTGAAGCTACTTGAAATTGACTGCTGTTGACAGGCCACTAGCCACTGTAGGCATGGCTCTGGGAAGAAAATGAGTTTTCTCCAGGTTAGCCGGGGGTTCGATGGCCGGGGTGGAGCTCATCCTGCCACGCTCTAGAGCTAAAGGGAAAGTCAACGTGAGTACTGGCCTCGAGGTAAGTCCCTGAGTAGCCGCGCAGAAAGGGAGGCATGCAGCTCTTTCCATGAGGTCTTAGTCGCTGTTCTGCTTTATTATTATTTTTTTTTATTTTTTATTGTTTTTTTAAGACTTATTGATTGATTGATTGATTGCTATGTTGGGTCTTCGTTTCTGTGCTAGGGCTCTCTCCAATTGCGGTAAGTAGGGGCCACTCTTCATCGCGGTGCATAGGCCTCTCATTATCGCGGCCTCTCTTGTTGCGGACCACAGGCTCCAGCGGCGCAGGCTGAGTAGTTGTGGCTCACGGGCCCAGTTGCTCCACGGCCTGTGGGATCCTCCCAGACCAGGGCTCGAACCCGTGTACCCTGCGTTGGCAGACAGATTCTCAACCACTGCGCCACCAGGGAAGCCCCTGTTCTGCTTTATTTTAAAGGAAGTACCTTTTTCAGGACTCCTAGCCCCCTTGGGTGTGCATCATTTTCCCTCCAAGATCAGTGAGTACCTCCAGACCCCTGTGGGCCTGCTGAGCAACATCGAGGCCCAAAGGTCGGGCCTTCGGAGGCCCTCTGTGTATGCCGAGTGATGGGCAACACACTGCTCGTTCCTTAAGGAGAGCTACATTTCCAGAGCACTGGAACAGCCTCAGGACCACATTTCTAACCAGTGCGACGTGCCATGGAACTGTTCGTCATGGCCCCCGTCTGAGCTGCCATGAGAAAACACTCTGCTTAGGATTCTTCGAGAACCTCGTACCTGAAGTCTCTCTGCTCGAGGAGAAAGTCAGCATCCTACCATGCTGTGTCGCTAACGGGACACTCAGCGTGAGCAGTTGTCTCGAGGTAAGGCCCTGAATTGCCATGCAGAAGCGGAGGCGTGCAGCATTTTCCATGAGGCCGTAGCCGCTGCTCTGCATTGTTTTAACCTCAGTACGCTCTGCAGGACATCTACGAACCCCGCGTGGGCACCCTATTCCCTGCAAGAACACTGAGTACCCTCAGGCCCCCATGGGCCTGCTAAGCCACATCCAGGCCCGTAGCCCTTTGGAACCACTCTGTGTATGCCGAGTGTAGGGCAACAGTCTGCATTCTTTCTTGGGACAGCTTGAATACCTCAACACTCCCACAGGTCGTCAAACACCTTTCTAGCAGGTCCAACATACCGTGCAAGTGTGACTCATTGCCCTAGTCTGAGCTGCACTGAGAATAACCCTCGGCTTCGCATTCGATCTGGGACCCCCTGCCTGAAGTCACCCTGCCTCCAGGAGAATGTCAGCTTGCGTTCCGACTGCAACTAAAGCCCAGTTCCTCGTGTAACACTGCAGGCTTTTGAAGAGCCACGGGCCCGGAGGCTTAGCTGGGGCGTTCCTTGGTTGAGGCAGTTTGCTGTTTGCAGAACACCCTGCTTCGACGAGTTGATTCAAGGAAGGAACCACTGGGTAACCTGTGTCTCTTTGGACTTGTTAGAAAGCACAGGGATGCATGCTGCGTGTGCCCGTGGAAATGGGGGCCTGATGGAACTAGCCTTGCTTTCCCATTTGGAAAGCTCCATTCATGCTGCCTTGAAGCTACTTGAAATTGACTGCTGTTGACAGGCCACTAGCCACTGTAGGCATGGCTGTGGGAAGAAAATGAGTTTTCTCCAGGTTAGCCGGGGGTTCGATGGCCGGGGTGGAGCTCATCCTGCCACGCTCTAGAGCTAAAGGGAAAGTCAACGTGAGTACTGGCCTCGAGGTAAGTCCCTGAGTAGCCGCACAGAAAGGGAGGCATGCAGCTCTTTCCATGAGGTCTTAGTCGCTGTTCTGCTTTATTATTATTATTTTTTTATTTTTTATTGTTTTTTTAAGACTTATTGATTGATTGATTGATTGCTATGTTGGGTCTTCGTTTCTGTGCTAGGGCTCTCTCCAATTGCGGTAAGTAGGGGCCACTCTTCATCGCGGTGCATAGGCCTCTCATTATCGCGGCCTCCTTTGTTGCGGAGCACAGGCTCCAGCGGCGCAGGCTCAGTAGTTGTGGCTCATGGGCCCAGTTGCTCCACGGCCTGTGGGATCCTCCCAGACCAGGGCTCGAACCCGTGTACCCTGCGTTGGCAGACAGATTCTCAACCACTGCGCCACCAGGGAAGCCCCTGTTCTGCTTTATTTTAAAGGAAGTACCTTTTTCAGGACTCCTAGCCCCCTTGGGTGTGCATCATTTTCCCTCCAAGATCAGTGAGTACCTCCAGACCCCTGTGGGCCTGCTGAGCAACATCGAGGCCCAAAGGTCGGGCCTTCGGAGGCCCTCTGTGTATGCCGAGTGATGGGCAACACACTGCTCGTTCCTTAAGGAGAGCTACATTTCCAGAGCACTGGAACAGCCTCAGGACCACATTTCTAACCAGTGCGACGTGCCATGGAACTGTTCGTCATGGCCCCCGTCTGAGCTGCCATGAGAAAACACTCTGCTAAGGATTCTTCGAGAACCTCGTACCTGAAGTCTCTCTGCTCGAGGAGAAAGTCAGCATCCTACCATGCTGTGTCGCTAACGGGACACTCAGCGTGAGCAGTTGTCTCGAGGTAAGGCCCTGAATTGCCATGCAGAAGCGGAGGCGTGCAGCATTTTCCATGAGGCCGTAGCCACTGCTCTGCATTATTTTAACCTCAGTACGCTCTGCAGGACATCTACGAACACCACGTGGGCACCCTATTCCCTGCAAGAACACTGAGTACCCTCAGGCCCCCATGGGCCTGCTAAGCCACATCCAGGCCCGTAGCCCTTTGGAACCACTCTGTGTATGCCGAGTGTAGGGCAACAGTCTGCATTCTTTCTTGGGACAGCTTGAATACCTCAACACTCCCACAGGTCGTCAAACACCTTTCTAGCAGGTCCAACATACCGTGCAAGTGTGACTCATGGCCCTAGTCTGAGCTGCACTGAGAATAACCCTCGGCTTCGCATTCGATCTGGGACCCCCTGCCTGAAGTCACCCTGCCTCCAGGAGAATGTCAGCTTGCGTTCCGACTGCATGTAAAGCCCAGTTCCTCGTGTAACACTGCAGGCTTTTGAAGAGCCACGGGCCCGGAGGCTTAGCTGGGGCGTTCCTTGGTTGAGGCAGTTTGCTGTTTGCAGAGCACCCTGCTTCGACGAGTTGATTCAAGGAAGGAACCACTGGGTAACCTGTGTCTCTTTGGACTTGTTAGAAAGCACAGGGATGTATGCTGTGTGTGCCCGTGGAAATGGGGGCCTGATGGAACTAGCCTTGCTTTCCCATTTGGAAAGCTCCATTCATGCTGCCTTGAAGCTACTTGAAATTGACTGCTGTTGACAGGCCACTAGCCACTGTAGGCATGGCTCTGGTAAGAAAATGAGTTTTCTCCAGGTTAGCCGGGTGCTTCGATGGCCGGGGTGGAGCTCATCCTGCCACGCTCTAGAGCTAAAGGGAAAGTCAACGTGAGTACTGGCCTCGAGGTAAGTCCCTGAGTAGCCGCGCAGAAAGGGAGGCATGCAGCTCTTTCCATGAGGTCTTAGTCGCTGTTCTGCTTTATTATTATTTTTTTTTATTTTTTATTGTTTTTTTAAGACTTATTGATTGATTGATTGATTGCTATGTTGGGTCTTCGTTTCTGTGCTAGGGCTCTCTCCAACTGCGGTAAGTAGGGGCCATTCTTCATCGCGCTGCATAGGCCTCTCATTATCGCGGCCTCTCTTGTTGCGGAGCACAGGCTCCAGCGGCGCAGGCTCAGTAGTTGTGGCTCACGGGCCCAGTTGCTCCACGGCCTGTGGGATCCTCCCAGACCAGGGCTCGAACCCGTGTACCCTGCGTTGGCAGACATATTCTCAACCACTGCACCACCAGGGAAGCCCCTGTTCTGTTTTATTTTAAAGGAAGTACCCTTTTCAGGACTCCTAGTCCCCTTGGGTGTGCATCATTTTCCCTCCAAGATCAGTGAGTACCTCCAGACCCCTGTGGGCCTGCTGAGCAACATCGAGGCCCAAAGGTCGGGCCTTCGGAGGCCCTCTGTGTATGCCGAGTGATGGGCAACACACTGCTCGTTCCTTAAGGAGAGCTACATTTCCAGAGCACTGGAACAGCCTCAGGACCACATTTCTAACCAGTGCGACGTGCCATGGAACTGTTCGTCATGGCCCCCGTCTGAGCTGCCATGAGAAAACACTCTGCTTAGGATTCTTCGAGAACCTCGTACCTGAAGTCTCTCTGCTCGAGGAGAAAGTCAGCATCCTACCATGCTGTGTCGCTAACGGGACACTCAGCGTGAGCAGTTGTCTCGAGGTAAGGCCCTGAATTGCCATGCAGAAGCGGAGGCGTGCAGCATTTTCCAGGAGGCCGTAGCCGCTGCTCTGCATTGTTTTAACCTCAGTACGCTCTGCAGGACATCTAGGAACCCCGTGTGGGCACCCTATTCCCTGCAAGAACACTGAGTACCCTCAGGCCCCCATGGGCCTGCTAAGCCACATCCAGGCCCGTAGCCCTTTGGAACCACTCTGTGTATGCCGAGTGTAGGGCAACAGTCTGCATTCTTTCTTGGGAGAGCTTGAATATCTCAACACTCCCACAGGTCGACAAACACCTTTCTAGCAGGTCCAACATACCGTGCAAGTGTGACTCATGGCCCTAGTCTGAGCTGTACTGAGAATAACCCTCGGCTTTGCATTCGATCTGGGTCCCCCTGCCTAA
This sequence comes from Balaenoptera ricei, assembly GCF_028023285.1. Taxonomy (NCBI): domain Eukaryota; kingdom Metazoa; phylum Chordata; class Mammalia; order Artiodactyla; family Balaenopteridae; genus Balaenoptera; species Balaenoptera ricei. The sequence continues at coordinate 37,867,487 of NC_082659.1, forward strand.
AGTCACCCTGCCTCCAGGAGAATGTCAGCTTGCGTTCCGACTGCAACTAAAGCCCAGTTCCTCGTGTAACACTGCAGGCTTTTGAAGAGCCACGGGCCCGGAGGCTTAGCTGGGGCGTTCCTTGGTTGAGGTAGTTTGCTGTTTGCAGAACACCCTGCTTCGACGAGTTGATTCAAGGAAGGAACCACTGGGTAACCTGTGTCTCTTTGGACTTGTTAGAAAGCACAGGGATGCATGATGCGTGTGCCCGTGGAAATGGGGGCCTGATGGAACTAGCCTTGCTTTCCCATTTGGAAAGCTCCATTCATGCTGCCTTGAAGCTACTTGAAATTGACTGCTGTTGACAGGCCACTAGCCACTGTAGGCATGGCTCTGGGAAGAAAATGAGTTTTCTCCAGGTTAGCCGGGGGTTCGATGGCCGGGGTGGAGCTCATCCTGCCACGCTCTAGCGCTAAAGGGAAAGTCAACGTGAGTACTGGCCTCGAGGTAAGTCCCTGAGTAGCCGCACAGAAAGGGAGGCATGCAACTCTTTCCATGAGGTCTTAGTCGCTGTTCTGCTTTATTATTATTATTTTTTTATTTTTTATTGTTTTTTTAAGACTTATTGATTGATTGATTGATTTCTATGTTGAGTCTTCGTTTCTGTGCTAGGGCTCTCTCCAATTGCGGTAAGTAGGGGCCACTCTTCATCGCGGTGCATAGGCCTCTCATTATCGCGGCCTCTCTTGTTGCAGAGCACAGGCTCCAGCGGCGCAGGCTGAGTAGTTGTGGCTCACGGGCCCAGTTGCTCCACGGCCTGTGGGATCCTCCCAGACCAGGGCTCGAACCCGTGTACCCTGCGTTGGCAGACAGATTCTCAACCACTGCGCCACCAGGGAAGCCCCTGTTCTGCTTTATTTTAAAGGAAGTACCCTTTTCAGGACTCCTAGGCCCCTTGGGTGTGCATCATTTTCCCTCCAAGATCAGTGAGTACCTCCAGACCCCTGTGGGCCTGCTGAGCAACATCGAGGCCCAAAGGTCGGGCCTTCGGAGGCCCTCTGTGTATGCCGAGTGATGGGCAACACACTGCTCGTTCCTTAAGGAGAGCTACATTTCCAGAGCACTGGAACAGCCTCAGGACCACATTTCTAACCAGTGCGACGTGCCATGGAACTGTTCGTCATGGCCCCCGTCTGAGCTGCCATGAGAAAACACTCTGCTTAGGATTCTTCGAGAACCTCGTACCTGAAGTCTCTCTGCTCGAGGAGAAAGTCAGCATCCTACCATGCTGTGTCGCTAACGGGACACTCAGCGTGAGCAGTTGTCTCGAGGTAAGGCCCTGAATTGCCATGCAGAAGCGGAGGCGTGCAGCATTTTCCAGGAGGCCGTAGCCGCTGCTCTGCATTGTTTTAACCTCAGTACGCTCTGCAGGACATCTAGGAACCCCGCGTGGGCACCCTATTCCCTGCAAGAACACTGAGTACCCTCAGGCCCCCATGGGCCTGCTAAGGCACATCCAGTTCCGTAGCCCTTTGGAACCACTCTGTGTATGCCGAGTGTAGGGCAACAGTCTGCATTCTTTCTTGGGACAGCTTGAATATCTCAACACTCCCACAGGTCGTCAAACACCTTTCTAGCAGGTCCAACATACCGTGCAAGTGTGACTCATGGCCCTAGTCTGAGCTGTACTGAGAATAACCCTCGGCTTTGCATTCGATCTGGGTCCCCCTGCCTAAAGTCACCCTGCCTCCAGGAGAATGTCAGCTTGCGTTCCGACTGCAACTAAAGCCCAGTTCCTCGTGTAACACTGCAGGCTTTTGAAGAGCCACGGGCCCGGAGGCTTAGCTGGGGCGTTCCTTGGTTGAGGCAGTTTGCTGTTTGCAGAACACCCTGCTTCGACGAGTTGATTCAAGGAAGGAACCACTGGGTAACCTGTGTCTCTTTGGACTTGTTAGAAAGCACAGGGATGCATGCTGCGTGTGCCCGTGGAAATGGGGGCCTGATGGAACTAGCCTTGCTTTCCCATTTGGAAAGCTCCATTCATGCTGCCTTGAAGCTACTTGAAATTGACTGCTGTTGACAGGCCACTAGCCACTGTAGGCATGGCTCTGGGAAGAAAATGAGTTTTCTCCAGGTTAGCCGGGGGTTCGATGGCCGGGGTGGAGCTCATCCTGCCACGCTCTAGAGCTAAAGGGAAAGTCAACGTGAGTACTGGCCTCGAGGTAAGTCCCTGAGTAGCCGCGCAGAAAGGGAGGCATGCAGCTCTTTCCATGAGGTCTTAGTCGCTGTTCTGCTTTATTATTATTTTTTTTTATTTTTTATTGTTTTTTTAAGACTTATTGATTGATTGATTGATTGCTATGTTGGGTCTTCGTTTCTGTGCTAGGGCTCTCTCCAATTGCGGTAAGTAGGGGCCACTCTTCATCGCGGTGCATAGGCCTCTCATTATCGCGGCCTCTCTTGTTGCGGACCACAGGCTCCAGCGGCGCAGGCTGAGTAGTTGTGGCTCACGGGCCCAGTTGCTCCACGGCCTGTGGGATCCTCCCAGACCAGGGCTCGAACCCGTGTACCCTGCGTTGGCAGACAGATTCTCAACCACTGCGCCACCAGGGAAGCCCCTGTTCTGCTTTATTTTAAAGGAAGTACCTTTTTCAGGACTCCTAGCCCCATTGGGTGTGCATCATTTTCCCTCCAAGATCAGTGAGTACCTCCAGACCCCTGTGGGCCTGCTGAGCAACATCGAGGCCCAAAGGTCGGGCCTTCGGAGGCCCTCTGTGTATGCCGAGTGATGGGCAACACACTGCTCGTTCCTTAAGGAGAGCTACATTTCCAGAGCACTGGAACAGCCTCAGGACCACATTTCTAACCAGTGCGACGTGCCATGGAACTGTTCGTCATGGCCCCCGTCTGAGCTGCCATGAGAAAACACTCTGCTTAGGATTCTTCGAGAACCTCGTACCTGAAGTCTCTCTGCTCGAGGAGAAAGTCAGCATCCTACCATGCTGTGTCGCTAACGGGACACTCAGCGTGAGCAGTTGTCTCGAGGTAAGGCCCTGAATTGCCATGCAGAAGCGGAGGCGTGCAGCATTTTCCATGAGGCCGTAGCCGCTGCTCTGCATTGTTTTAACCTCAGTACGCTCTGCAGGACATCTAGGAACCCCGCGTGGGCACCCTATTCCCTGCAAGAACACTGAGTACCCTCAGGCCCCCATGGGCCTGCTAAGCCACATCCAGGCCCGTAGCCCTTTGGAACCACTCTGTGTATGCCGAGTGTAGGGCAACAGTCTGCATTCTTTCTTGGGACAGCTTGAATACCTCAACACTCCCACAGGTCGTCAAACACCTTTCTAGCAGGTCCAACATACCGTGCAAGTGTGACTCATTGCCCTAGTCTGAGCTGCACTGAGAATAACCCTCGGCTTCGCATTCGATCTGGGACCCCCTGCCTGAAGTCACCCTGCCTCCAGGAGAATGTCAGCTTGCGTTCCGACTGCAACTAAAGCCCAGTTCCTCGTGTAACACTGCAGGCTTTTGAAGAGCCACGGGCCCGGAGGCTTAGCTGGGGCGTTCCTTGGTTGAGGCAGTTTGCTGTTTGCAGAACACCCTGCTTCGACGAGTTGATTCAAGGAAGGAACCACTGGGTAACCTGTGTCTCTTTGGACTTGTTAGAAAGCACAGGGATGCATGCTGCGTGTGCCCGTGGAAATGGGGGCCTGATGGAACTAGCCTTGCTTTCCCATTTGGAAAGCTCCATTCATGCTGCCTTGAAGCTACTTGAAATTGACTGCTGTTGACAGGCCACTAGCCACTGTAGGCATGGCTGTGGGAAGAAAATGAGTTTTCTCCAGGTTAGCCGGGGGTTCGATGGCCGGGGTGGAGCTCATCCTGCCACGCTCTAGAGCTAAAGGGAAAGTCAACGTGAGTACTGGCCTCGAGGTAAGTCCCTGAGTAGCCGCACAGAAAGGGAGGCATGCAGCTCTTTCCATGAGGTCTTAGTCGCTGTTCTGCTTTATTATTATTATTTTTTTATTTTTTATTGTTTTTTTAAGACTTATTGATTGATTGATTGATTGCTATGTTGGGTCTTCGTTTCTGTGCTAGGGCTCTCTCCAATTGCGGTAAGTAGGGGCCACTCTTCATCGCGGTGCATAGGCCTCTCATTATCGCGGCCTCCTTTGTTGCGGAGCACAGGCTCCAGCGGCGCAGGCTCAGTAGTTGTGGCTCATGGGCCCAGTTGCTCCACGGCCTGTGGGATCCTCCCAGACCAGGGCTCGAACCCGTGTACCCTGCGTTGGCAGACAGATTCTCAACCACTGCGCCACCAGGGAAGCCCCTGTTCTGCTTTATTTTAAAGGAAGTACCCTTTTCAGGACTCCTAGCCCCCTTGGGTGTGCATCATTTTCCCTCCAAGATCAGTGAGTACCTCCAGACCCCTGTGGGGCTGCTGAGCAACATTGAGGCCCAAAGGTCGGGCCTTCGGAGGCCCTCTGTGTATGCCGAGTGATGGGCAACACACTGCTAGTTCCTTAAGGAGAGCTACATTTCCAGAGCACTGGAACAGCCTCAGGACCACATTTCTAACCAGTGCGACGTGCCATGGAACTGTTCGTCATGGCCCCCGTCTGAGCTGCCATGAGAAAACACTCTGCTTAGGATTCTTCGAGAACCTCGTACCTGAAGTCTCTCTGCTCGAGGAGAAAGTCAGCATCCTACCATGCTGTGTCGCTAACGGGACACTCAGCTTGAGCAGTTGTCTCGAGGTAAGGCCCTGAATTGCCATGCAGAAGCGGAGGCGTGCAGCATTTTCCAGGAGGCCGTAGCTGCTGCTCTGCATTGTTTTAACCTCAGTACGCTCTGCAGGACATCTACAAACCCCGCGTGGGCACCCTATTCCCTGCAAGAACACTGAGTACCCTCAGGCCCCCATGGGCCTGCTAAGCCACATCCAGGCCCGTAGCCCTTTGGAACCACTCTGTGTATGCCGAGTGTAGGGCAACAGTCTGCATTCTTTCTTGGGACAGCTTGAATACCTCAACACTCCCACAGGTCGTCAAACACCTTTCTAGCAGGTCCAACATACCGTGCAAGTGTGACTCATTGCCCTAGTCTGAGCTGCACTGAGAATAACCCTCGGCTTCGCATTCGATCTGGGACACCCTGCCTGAAGTCACCCTGCCTCCAGGAGAATGTCAGCTTGCGTTCCGACTGCAACTAAAGCCCAGTTCCTCGTGTAACACTGCAGGCTTTTGAAGAGCCACGGGCCCAGAGGCTTAGCTGGGGCGTTCCTTGGTTGAGGCAGTTTGCTGTTTGCAGAACACCCTGCTTCGACGAGTTGATTCAAGGAAGGAACCACTGGGTAACCTGTGTCTCTTTGGACTTGTTAGAAAGCACAGGGATGCATGCTGCGTGTGCCCGTGCAAATGGGGGCCTGATGGAACTAGCCTTGCTTTCCCATTTGGAAAGCTCCATTCATGCTGCCTTGAAGCTACTTGAAATTGACTGCTGTTGACAGGCCACTAGCCACTGTAGGCATGGCTCTGGGAAGAAAATGAGTTTTCTCCAGGTTAGCCGGGGGTTCGATGGCCGGGGTGGAGCTCATCCTGCCACGCTCTAGAGCTAAAGGGAAAGTCAACGTGAGTACTGGCCTCGAGGTAAGTCCCTGAGTAGCCGCGCAGAAAGGGAGGCATGCAGCTCTTTCCATGAGGTCTTAGTCGCTGTTCTGCTTTATTATTATTTTTTTTTAATTTTTTATTGTTTTTTTAAGACTTATTGATTGATTGATTGATTGCTATGTTGGGTCTTCGTTTCTGTGCTAGGGCTCTCTCCAATTGCGGTAAGTAGGGGCCACTCTTCATCGCGGTGCATAGGCCTCTCATTATCGCGGCCTCTCTTGTTGCGGAGCACAGGCTCCAGCGGCGCAGGCTCAGTAGTTGTGGCTCACGGGCCCAGTTGCTCCACGGCCTGTGGGATCCTCCCAGACCAGGGCTCGAACCCGTGTACCCTGCGTTGGCAGACAGATTCTCAACCACTGCGCCACCAGGGAAGCCCCTGTTCTGCTTTATTTTAAAGGAAGTACCCTTTTCAGGACTCCTAGCCCCCTTGGGTGTGCATCATTTTCCCTCCAAGATCAGTGAGTACCTCCAGACCCCTGTGGGCCTGCTGAGCAACATCGAGGCCCAAAGGTCGGGCCTTCGGAGGCCCTCTGTGTATGCCGAGTGATGGGCAACACACTGCTCGTTCCTTAAGGAGAGCTACATTTCCAGAGCACTGGAACAGCCTCAGGACCACATTTCTAACCAGTGCGACGTGCCATGGAACTGTTCGTCATGGCCCCCGTCTGAGCTGCCATGAGAAAACACTCTGCTTAGGATTCTTCGAGAACCTCGTACCTGAAGTCTCTCTGCTCGAGGAGAAAGTCAGCATCCTACCATGCTGTGTCGCTAACGGGACACTCAGCGTGAGCAGTTGTCTCGAGGTAAGGCCCTGAATTGCCATGCAGAAGCGGAGGCGTGCAGCATTTTCCAGGAGGCCGTAGCCGCTGCTCTGTATTGTTTTAACCTCAGTACGCTCTACAGGACATCTAGGAACCCCGCGTGGGCACCCTATTCCCTGCAAGAACACTGAGTACCCTCAGGCCCCCATGGGCCTGCTAAGCCACATCCAGGCCCGTAGCCCTTTGGAACCACTCTGTGTATGCCGAGTGTAGGGCAACAGTCTGCATTCTTTCTTGGGACAGCTTGAATTCCCCAACACTCCCACAGGTCGTCAAACACCTTTCTAGCAGGTCCAACATACCGTGCAAGTGTGACTCATTGCCCTAGTCTGAGCTGCACTGAGAATAACCCTCGGCTTTGCATTCGATCTGGGTCCC